>NW_027638691.1:155000-185000 GCF_951216825.1 Electrona antarctica
TAGTGCGCACCCGGGACCATAGTGCGCACCCGGGACCATAGTGCGCACCCGGGACCATAGTGCGCACACGGGACCATAGTGTGCACCCGGGACCATAGTGCGCACCCGGGACCATAGTGTGCACCCGGGACCATAGTGTGCACCCGGGACCATAGTGTGCACCCGGGACCATAGTGCACCCGGGACCATAGTGTGCACCCGGGACCATAGTGTGCACCCGGGACCATAGTGCGCACCCGGGACCATAGTGCACCCGGGACCATAGTGCGCACCCGGGACCATAGTGCACCCGGGACCATAGTGTGCACCCGGGACCATAGTGCACCCGGGACCATAGTGCACCCGGGACCATAGTGCATCCGGGACCATAGTGTGCATCCGGGACCATAGTGCGCACCCGGGACCATAGTGCACCCGGGACCATAGTGCACCCGGGACCATAGTGTGCACCTGGGACCATAGTGCACCCGGGACCATAGTGTGCACCCGGGACCATAGTGTGCACCCGGGACCATAGTGTGCACCCGGGACCATAGTGCACCCGGGACCATAGTGCACCCGGGACCATAGTGTGCACCCGGGACCATAGTGTGCACCCGGGACCATAGTGTGCACCCGGGACCATAGTGCGCACCAGGGACCATAGTGCGCACCAGGGACCATAGTGCACCCGGGACCATAGTGCGCACCCGGGACCATAGTGCACCCGGGACCATAGTGCACCCGGGACCATAGTGCACACCAGGGACCATAGTGCACCCGGGACCATAGTGCGCACCAGGGACCATAGTGCACCCGGGACCATTGTGCGCACCCGGGACCATAGTGCGCACCCGGGACCATAGTGCACCCGGGACCATAGTGCGCACCCGGGACCATAGTGCACCCGGGACCATAGTGTGCACCCGGGACCATAGTGCACCCGGGACCATAGTGCACCCGGGACCATAGTGTGCACCCGGGACCATAGTGTGCACCCGGGACCATAGTGTGCACCCGGGACCATAGTGCGCACCAGGGACCATAGTGCGCACCAGGGACCATAGTGCACCCGGGACCATAGTGCGCACCCGGGACCATAGTGCACCCGGGACCATAGTGCACCCGGGACCATAGTGCACACCAGGGACCATAGTGTGCACCCGGGACCATAGTGCGCACCAGGGACCATAGTGCACCCGGGACCATTGTGCGCACCCGGGACCATAGTGTGCACCCGGGACCATAGTGCACCCGGGACCATAGTGCGCACCCGGGACCATAGTGCACCCGGGACCATAGTGCACCCGGGACCATAGTGCACCCGGGACCATAGTGTGCACCCGGGACCATAGTGCACCCGGGACCATAGTGCACCCGGGACCATAGTGTGCACCCGGGACCATAGTGCACCTGGGACCATAGTGCACCCGGGACCATAGTGTGCACCCGGGACCATAGTGCACCCGGGACCATAGTGCGCACCCGGGACCATAGTGCGCACCCGGGACCATAGTGCACCCGGGACCATAGTGCGCACCCGGGACCATAGTGCGCACCCGGGACCATAGTGCACCCGGGACCATAATGTGCACCCGGGACCATAGTGTGCACCCGGGACCATAGTGTGCACCCGGGACCATAGTGTGCACCCGGGACCATAGTGCACCCGGGACCATAGTGTGCACCCGGGACCATAGTGTGCACCCGGGACCATAGTGTGCACCCGGGACCATAGTGCGCACCCGGGACCATAGTGCGCACCCGGGACCATAGTGCGCACCCGGGACCATAGTGTGCACCCGGGACCATAGTGCGCACCCGGGACCATAGTGCACCCGGGACCATAGTGTGCACCCGGGACCATAGTGCACCCGGGACCATAGTGCACCCGGGACCATAGTGTGCACCCGGGACCATAGTGTGCACCCGGGACCATAGTGTGCACCCGGGACCATAGTGTGCACCCGGGACCATAGTGCACCTGGGACCATAGTGCACCCGGGACCATAGTGTGCACCCGGGACCATAGTGTGCACCCGGGACCATAGTGCACCCGGGACCATAGTGCGCACCCGGGACCATAGTGCACCCGGGACCATAGTGCACCCGGGACCATAGTGCACCCGGGACCATAGTGTGCACCCGGGACCATAGTGCACCCGGGACCATAGTGCACCCGGGACCATAGTGTGCACCCGGGACCATAGTGCACCTGGGACCATAGTGCACCCGGGACCATAGTGTGCACCCGGGACCATAGTGCACCCGGGACCATAGTGCGCACCCGGGACCATAGTGCGCACCCGGGACCATAGTGCACCCGGGACCATAGTGCGCACCCGGGACCATAGTGCGCACCCGGGACCATAGTGCACCCGGGACCATAATGTGCACCCGGGACCATAGTGTGCACCCGGGACCATAGTGTGCACCCGGGACCATAGTGTGCACCCGGGACCATAGTGCACCCGGGACCATAGTGTGCACCCGGGACCATAGTGTGCACCCGGGACCATAGTGTGCACCCGGGACCATAGTGCGCACCCGGGACCATAGTGCGCACCCGGGACCATAGTGCGCACCCGGGACCATAGTGTGCACCCGGGACCATAGTGCGCACCCGGGACCATAGTGCACCCGGGACCATAGTGTGCACCCGGGACCATAGTGCACCCGGGACCATAGTGTGCACCCGGGACCATAGTGCGCACCCGGGACCATAGTGCACCCGGGACCATAGTGCGCACCCGGGACCATAGTGCACCCGGGACCATAGTGTGCACCCGGGACCATAGTGCACCCGGGACCATAGTGCACCCGGGACCATAGTGCATCCGGGACCATAGTGTGCATCCGGGACCATAGTGCGCACCCGGGACCATAGTGCACCCGGGACCATAGTGCACCCGGGACCATAGTGTGCACCTGGGACCATAGTGCACCCGGGACCATAGTGTGCACCCGGGACCATAGTGTGCACCCGGGACCATAGTGTGCACCCGGGACCATAGTGCACCCGGGACCATAGTGCACCCGGGACCATAGTGTGCACCCGGGACCATAGTGTGCACCCGGGACCATAGTGTGCACCCGGGACCATAGTGCGCACCAGGGACCATAGTGCGCACCAGGGACCATAGTGCACCCGGGACCATAGTGCGCACCCGGGACCATAGTGCACCCGGGACCATAGTGCACCCGGGACCATAGTGCACACCAGGGACCATAGTGCACCCGGGACCATAGTGCGCACCAGGGACCATAGTGCACCCGGGACCATTGTGCGCACCCGGGACCATAGTGCGCACCCGGGACCATAGTGCACCCGGGACCATAGTGCGCACCCGGGACCATAGTGCACCCGGGACCATAGTGTGCACCCGGGACCATAGTGCACCCGGGACCATAGTGCACCCGGGACCATAGTGTGCACCCGGGACCATAGTGTGCACCCGGGACCATAGTGTGCACCCGGGACCATAGTGCGCACCAGGGACCATAGTGCGCACCAGGGACCATAGTGCACCCGGGACCATAGTGCGCACCCGGGACCATAGTGCACCCGGGACCATAGTGCACCCGGGACCATAGTGCACACCAGGGACCATAGTGTGCACCCGGGACCATAGTGCGCACCAGGGACCATAGTGCACCCGGGACCATTGTGCGCACCCGGGACCATAGTGTGCACCCGGGACCATAGTGCACCCGGGACCATAGTGCGCACCCGGGACCATAGTGCACCCGGGACCATAGTGCACCCGGGACCATAGTGCACCCGGGACCATAGTGTGCACCCGGGACCATAGTGCACCCGGGACCATAGTGCACCCGGGACCATAGTGTGCACCCGGGACCATAGTGCACCTGGGACCATAGTGCACCCGGGACCATAGTGTGCACCCGGGACCATAGTGCACCCGGGACCATAGTGCGCACCCGGGACCATAGTGCGCACCCGGGACCATAGTGCACCCGGGACCATAGTGCGCACCCGGGACCATAGTGCGCACCCGGGACCATAGTGCACCCGGGACCATAATGTGCACCCGGGACCATAGTGTGCACCCGGGACCATAGTGTGCACCCGGGACCATAGTGTGCACCCGGGACCATAGTGCACCCGGGACCATAGTGTGCACCCGGGACCATAGTGTGCACCCGGGACCATAGTGTGCACCCGGGACCATAGTGCGCACCCGGGACCATAGTGCGCACCCGGGACCATAGTGCGCACCCGGGACCATAGTGTGCACCCGGGACCATAGTGCGCACCCGGGACCATAGTGCACCCGGGACCATAGTGTGCACCCGGGACCATAGTGCACCCGGGACCATAGTGCACCCGGGACCATAGTGTGCACCCGGGACCATAGTGTGCACCCGGGACCATAGTGTGCACCCGGGACCATAGTGTGCACCCGGGACCATAGTGCACCTGGGACCATAGTGCACCCGGGACCATAGTGTGCACCCGGGACCATAGTGTGCACCCGGGACCATAGTGTGCACCTTGGACCATAGTGCACCCGGGACCATAGTGCGCACCCGGGACCATAGTGCACCCGGGACCATAGTGCACCCGGGACCATAGTGCACCCGGGACCATAGTGTGCACCCGGGACCATAGTGCACCCGGGACCATAGTGCACCCGGGACCATAGTGTGCACCCGGGACCATAGTGCACCTGGGACCATAGTGCACCCGGGACCATAGTGTGCACCCGGGACCATAGTGCACCCGGGACCATAGTGCGCACCCGGGACCATAGTGCGCACCCGGGACCATAGTGCACCCGGGACCATAGTGCGCACCCGGGACCATAGTGCGCACCCGGGACCATAGTGCACCCGGGACCATAATGTGCACCCGGGACCATAGTGTGCACCCGGGACCATAGTGTGCACCCGGGACCATAGTGTGCACCCGGGACCATAGTGCACCCGGGACCATAGTGTGCACCCGGGACCATAGTGTGCACCCGGGACCATAGTGTGCACCCGGGACCATAGTGCGCACCCGGGACCATAGTGCGCACCCGGGACCATAGTGCGCACCCGGGACCATAGTGTGCACCCGGGACCATAGTGCGCACCCGGGACCATAGTGCACCCGGGACCATAGTGTGCACCCGGGACCATAGTGCACCCGGGACCATAGTGCACCCGGGACCATAGTGTGCACCCGGGACCATAGTGTGCACCCGGGACCATAGTGTGCACCCGGGACCATAGTGTGCACCCGGGACCATAGTGCGCACCCGGGACCATAGTGCGCACCCGGGACCATAGTGCGCACCCGGGACCATAGTGCACCCGGGACCATAGTGCGCACCCGGGACCATAGTGCGCACCCGGGACCATAGTGCGCACCCGGGACCATAGTGCGCACCCGGGACCATAGTGTGCACCCGGGACCATAGTGCACCCGGGACCATAGTGCGCACCCGGGACCATAGTGCGCACACGGGACCATAGTGTGCACCCGGGACCATAGTGTGCACCCGGGACCATAGTGCGCACCCGGGACCATAGTGTGCACCCGGGACCATAGTGCACCCGGGACCATAGTGCACCCGGGACCATAGTGTGCACCTGGGACCATAGTGCACCTGGGACCATAGTGCGCACCCGGGACCATAGTGCGCACCCGGGACCATAGTGTGCACCCGGGACCATAGTGTGCACCCGGGACCATAGTGTGCACCCGGGACCATAGTGCGCACCCGGGACCATAGTGTGCACCCGGGACCATCGTGTGCACCCGGGACCATAGTGTGCACCCGGGACCATAGTGTGCACCCGGGACCATAGTGTGCACCCGGGACCATAGTGTGCACCCGGGACCATAGTGTGCACCCGGGACCATAGTGCACCTGGGACCATAGTGCGCACCCGGGACCATAGTGTGCACCCGGGACCATAGTGTGCACCCGGGACCATAGTGTGCACCCGGGACCATAGTGTGCACCCGGGACCATAGTGCACCCGGGACCATAGTGTGCACCCGGGACCATAGTGCACCCGGGACCATAGTGTGCACCCGGGACCATAGTGCACCCGGGACCATAGTGTGCACCCGGGACCATAGTGCACCCGGGACCATAGTGTGCACCCGGGACCATAGTGCACCCGGGACCATAGTGTGCACCCGGGACCATAGTGCACCCGGGACCATAGTGTGCACCCGGGACCATAGTGCACCCGGGACCATAGTGTGCACCCGGGACCATAGTGCACCCGGGACCATAGTGCACCCGGGACCATAGTGTGAATTGCCCCTTATTCTACAATTCTACAAATGTCTTCTACAGCAAATCCTGACAGTTTTCTGAAATACCTGTTTCTATATGTATCCATGTCAAGGACCCCCCAGATTAAATACCTGTTTCTATATGTATCCATGTCAAGGACCCCCAAGATTAAATACCTGTTTCTATATGTATCCATGTCAAGGACCCCCCAGATTAAATACCTGTTTCTATATGTATCCATGTCAAGGACCCCCCAGATTAAATACCTGTTTCTATATGTATCCATGTCAAGGACCCCCAAGATTAAATACCTGTTTCTATATGTATCCATGTCAAGGACCCCCCAGATTAAATACCTGTTTCTATATGTATCCATGTCAAGGACCCCCAAGATTAAATACCTGTTTCTATATGTATCCATGTCAAGGACCCCCCAGATTAAATACCTGTTTCTATATGTATCCATGTCAAGGACCCCCCAGATTAAATACCTGTTTCTATATGTATCCATGTCAAGGACCCCCCATATTAAATACCTGTTTCTATATGTATCCATGTCAAGGACCCCCAAGATTAAATACCTGTTTCTATATGTATCCATGTCAAGGACCCCCTAGATTAAATACCTGTTTCTATATGTATCCATGTCAAGGACCCCCAAGATTAAATACCTGTTTCTATATGTATCCATGTCAAGGACCCCCCAGATTAAATACCTGTTTCTATATGTATCCATGTCAAGGACCCCCCAGATTAAATACCTGTTTCTATATGTATCCATGTCAAGGACCCCCAAGATTAAATACCTGTTTCTATATGTATCCATGTCAAGGACCCCCCAGATTAAATACCTGTTTCTATATGTATCCATGTCAAGGACCCCCCAGATTAAATACCTGTTTCTATATGTATCCATGTCAAGGACCCCCCAGATTAAATACCTGTTTCTATATGTATCCATGTCAAGGACCCCCAGATTAAATACCTGTTTCTATATGTATCCATGTCAAGGACCCCCCAGATTAAATACCTGTTTCTATATGTATCCATGTCAAGGACCCCCCAGATTAAATACCTGTTTCTATATGTATCCATGTCAAGGACCCCCCAGATTAAATACCTGTTTCTATATGTATCCATGTCAAGGACCCCCCAGATTAAATACCTGTTTCTATATGTATCCATGTCAAGGACCCCCCAGATTAAATACCTGTTTCTATATGTATCCATGTCAAGGACCCCCCAGATTAAATACCTGTTTCTATATGTATCCATGTCAAGGACCCCCCAGATTAAATACCTGTTTCTATATGTATCCATGTCAAGGACCCCCCAGATTAAATACCTGTTTCTATATGTATCCATGTCAAGGACCCCCCAGATTAAATACCTGTTTCTATATGTATCCATGTCAAGGACCCCCAAGATTAAATACCTGTTTCTATATGTATCCATGTCAAGGACCCCCCAGATTAAATACCTGTTTCTATATGTATCCATGTCAAGGACCCCCCAGATTAAATACCTGTTTCTATATGTATCCATGTCAAGGACCCCCAAGATTAAATACCTGTTTCTATATGTATCCATGTCAAGGACCCCCCAGATTAAATACCTGTTTCTATATGTATCCATGTCAAGGACCCCCCAGATTAAATACCTGTTTCTATATGTATCCATGTCAAGGACCCCCAAGATTAAATACCTGTTTCTATATGTATCCATGTCAAGGACCCCCCAGATTAAATACCTGTTTCTATATGTATCCATGTCAAGGACCCCCCAGATTAAATACCTGTTTCTATATGTATCCATGTCAAGGACCCCCCAGATTAAATACCTGTTTCTATATGTATCCATGTCAAGGACCCCCCAGATTAAATACCTGTTTCTATATGTATCCATGTCAAGGACCCCCAAGATTAACACAGCGAACGCTAATCGCGTATCAATACGTTATCAATTAATCAAACGTCCGGTGCGAACCACGTATCCATACGTTCTAATCACTTTTTTATAGCATACTTTCATTCATCTTTTTACCCACCCGGACAATGAAGAACCATCCCCCTGTCATTGCTGCTTAGTCCCGCTCACGTGATCAGAAAAAAAAAAAAAAAAAAAACCCTCCCCTCCTGAAAACAGGAGGGCGGGCCGCTTTACGTGTAGAAGCCAGTGTAAAATGGATGCGCCCATGCCGATCTAGTCGGTGTGTGAAAATAATCAAATTTCACCTAACCTCGCCTCACCAGGCTTTCCACCTCGGACATTTCACCCAACACTATAATACTCGATTCCCCCCTCCCCTCCTGTTTCTCCAGGAGGAGGATCTTGCGAGATGGAGCTCTGTCTCTCGGAAAAAAACATGATGAACGGAACGCTGCCTAAACACATATGCACCGGATCGGCTGCGGCATTGCATAACGTCTGCAACACACATGGACAGATGCATGTTTCCTTCTTCACACTGTAGCGACCAAACGATCCCCGAGCCTACAATACTACGAACTAACCACAGTATCGAGGGGCCGCCACGACAACAGACAGTGTTCCGTTGGTGGATCACGTATCGCCATGCAGAGCCGTCATAATCGGAGATCGCTCGGACGTGTGATTGTAACGCTTTTTTATTCATTATAATTGTAGTGATAAGACCGCAATGAACGCGTCGAGGACGTAATCGACCCGGGTGTAATGTATAACAAACTTTTCCGCGTCCTAAACCGTGGTGTTGTGAACTTGTGATCTGTGGAAGTCATTTTTTCCATGTCGACATCACAGCCGGGTGAAGCTTTTTTTTTTCTTCATCGCCCCCAACCTGCATGCCCAGGCATGTTCCCCTATACTAGCTTGAAAAACAAAATCAGCTGATGATGACAACGCGTCTCACCGTTATACTATAGTTCTGAACCGAACGGTGGAATGGGACTTTTTATAGCCGTACGATCAAGACTTTTGCTGCCCAATGTGCCCATGACCCCCCCCCCCCCCCCCAATGTTACTGCGATCAAAACAATGAAAGCAGTGAGATAGATTATGCGAGGCAATCATCATCATCATCATCCTCATCTAAAGAAAGCAGAGTTATGAAGATTTATTGTCAGACATTGACAGGCAGATATAACAATAAACACAATAAATATGCTATACATCCTATACACCGAATGAAAGCCCTGAATGTGTACTTTTACGAGGAAAAGAGTAAACATTGATCCCATGTACAGTTTGTCATAAATTGGTTACTGGGTGGATGCACATTGCGCCCACCAGATATAACTGCAGAGAAGACATGGACCCGAACTCAATATTCACAAAATAAGGCCTATAGCGACATATAAATACTATATACCGTATGAAACAGAAGACTCTCTGCTTTCATAAGAAAAAAACTTCTACTGTAGTAATAATAAAAATCACACCCATGTGAAGTGAGTGGTGCAACTCTGTCCCATATTCTGTTCTCTGCTTATTCAATACAGCTCGCTATATACGGACTGAGGCAGAAAGTCATGTAAACCTTTTATTTACAGTTTGGTCTGTAAACTTCTACTGTAATAATAAAAATCACACCCCTGTGAAGTGAGCGTTGCAACTGTTCTGTACTTATTCACTACAGCTCGCTATATACGGACTGAGACAGAAAGTCATGTAAACCTTTTATTTACAGTTTGGTCTGTAAACTTCTACTGTAATAATAAAAATCACACCCCTATGAAGTGAGCGGTGCAACTGTTCTCTACAGTTGCACCGCTCAACTGTAGAGAGCTTGTAGATCTGCTATTTTTCAATAGCTAAAGTATAACATGATGCTTTAAAACACCAAAAGGGGTTCCCGTTCAGAATACGTTTAATCTAACTCCCTGGGTGTCTTCCCGGACAATAAGTGGACACTCGGAGCGTTGACAGAAAGCCACTGGACAGGGAGGGATCCAACCCAACTATGAGGGAACTCGGGCAAGATGGAGCGTCCGACATCTGGTTGTACTCAGACTGTGATCCTCCAGGAGCGCGATGGGACTCAGGAGGTCTTCCCCACACACTGCGTTAACCCTTTTCCTCCTGTGGCCATGATTCTATACAAAATGTCTTATAAATCATGACAGTTTTCTGATGTTTCTATATCAGTGGTTCTCAAACATTTTCATGTCAAGGTCCAAAATGTCAACAATTATATGTAATTGGCCGCCGACCCCCCCCATCCGAACATATGTTGTTCCAGGGACCCCCCCCCCCCCCCCCAGAAGCAAAGACTTGACTTATAAACGTTTGCTCTGAAAGAATATATATTCAAAGATTTGCGGCACATTTTTCACAACTTTTCAAAAAATAGCAGACCTACTAAGCTCGTAGCACGGCACTCGGTGCCACGGTACGAGCTTAGTAGGTCTGCTAGTAGGTCTGCTAGTAGGTCTTAGTAGGAGCTTAGTAGGTCTGCTATTTTTCAACAGCTAAAGTATAACACAATGCTCTTAGAACACCAAAAGGGGGTTCCCGTCCAGAATGCGTTAACACTGTGATGGCAGCACATCTGGATCCTTGGACCGCGAAGCGAGCCATGGCCGCTACTCTGTCGCTCCTGCTTGAAGAGCCTACAATGTCTATAGTGAGATGTCATGCGATTGACCCGAAAACTCCGGCAAAGCCGAGAGCTATTACAGCCATAGCTCCGCATCAATACGTGACCGTGAATGGAATTTGTCTGAACGTTTTTAGCGCTAACGAGACTATAAGTCAAATAAATAGCGGTGGAATAGTGATCTATTCTATACACTACTGGTTCTCAATGTCGGGAACCCCAACGCGTCCTTGATCGTCAGGAACCAAAATGGACCGTTATACGATCTGTGACTCAAGAAAGAAATATCATAGAACCAAAATGGGCCAGCAAGGGAACGATCTACACAGACAGTGTTAACCCATTTTGGTGTTTTAAGCATTATGTTTTGCTTTAGCCATTTAAAAATAGCAGGTCTGCTATTTTTGACAAATTGTGAAATGTGGGCTAATATAAGCCCTCAATGGGGGTTGGGTTTTTGTTTTGTGCTAATTCGCTTATTTCCATCGAAATAAGTAGTAAAGTGTGCCGCTTGGGATACTATTTACATTATGAAGAGAGGATATAAAAAAAGGATTTTTCAGAGATAGAAATAAGCAAATTCAATTCAATTCAATTCAATTCAATTCAATTCAATTCAATTCAATTCAATTCATTGAGGGCTTATGGTAGGGGAAATAGCCAATAATGCACTTTTGTACAAAATAACACCTGGACCACAAGTACAAATAAAGGTAAGAAAGCCTTCTAGTATGGAATTCTCCTTTAACTCCAGCAAGGGTGCATTTTCACTACCCTACACTGACAAGACTATAGCCTGATTTATATTTAATTGAACGTCAGTGGCGTAAATAGCCGATCTACATGTTTGGGTACCGGCTGTTCTCAGCTTACGCTAAACTTCATATTTGTACGTTCTCCGAGCCCAGTATAGGTTTCCCCGGCCGTTTGAATAGCTTGCTTCAACCCTCTGAATGCGCCTTAACTAACAACAGATACAACACACGCACGCACGCACGCACGCACGCACGCACGCACGCACAGCGCTTGAACTTCCCCCAGCTGTGAAGTACACCGAGGCACACGGTTCAAGTCACGCATGGCTTCCAAACAGTTGCTTCCACGGCAGTGAGGAGAGAGTGTCATGCTGAGCTTAGTTAATCAACTACAGCGGCCTGGAGAGGCGACAGGAACCCTGCGCTACTCGAGAGGCGACAGGAACCCTGCGCTACTCGAGAGGCGACAGGAACCCTGCGCTACTCGAGAGGCGACAGGAACTCTGCGCTACTCGAGAGGCGACAGGAACCCTGCGCTACTCGAGAGGCTACAGGAACCCTGTGCTACTCGAGAAGCGACAGGAACCCTGCGCTACTCGAGAGGCGACAGGAACCCTGCGCTACTCGAGAGGCGACAGGAACCCTGCGCTACTCGAGAGGCGACAGGAACCCTGCGCTACTCGAGAGGCGACAGGAACCCTGCGCTACTCGAGAGGCGACAGGAACCCTGCGCTACTCGAGAGGCGACAGGAACCCTGCGCTACTCGAGAGGCGACAGGAACCCTGCGCTACTCGAGAGGCGACAGGAACCCTGCGCTACTCGAGAGGCGACAGGAACCCTGCGCTACTCGAGAGGCGACAGGAACCCTGCGCTACTCGAGAGGCGACAGGAACCCTGCGCTACTCGAGAGGCGACAGGAACCCTGCGCTACTCGACGCTGCAGAACTCTATAACATGATGCTTTAAAACACCAAAAGGGGTTCCTGCCCAGAATGGGTTAAAAACAACTTTGGGTCATGTCATCGCCCACTCAGGCTTCATGTGAACAACCTCAGACCGTTTTTGAGTTGCTTAATTCAGTATTTAGATATTTGATATTAATTTTGATATAAAGTTTGTGCATTTGTTCATTTTGTTGAAATGTACTGTAATTCTGGCAAACTGTTAATAAATACTTCAATCAATAGATTTTAGTCTTAGTCAGAGTCTCTTGAATAGTTTTCATTTAGTTTTAGTCACATTTAGTCACACACCTGGAATGTTTTAGTGTTAAGTTTAAATCTAGTCGACTAAAATGTATTTTGGCGGGCCTTGATGCCGTCGAAATGACTGATTTCACACTTGCTGAAAATAGCCGATCTACAAGCTTGTAGATCGGCTATTTTCAGCATGCAACCAAGTGTAAAATGACTCATACTGGATCCCTTGTCCACTAGTCCCTTCCTAACATTTTAGTCTAGTTTGTATTTGTTGACGAAATTGTCAGTATATTCTAGTCTCAGTTTTAGTCGTCATAGCTTATAGTTTTCATTTCGTTTTTGACAGTGGGAAAAGGTAGTCGACGTTCATTTCTCGTCTTAGTTGTAGTCGACGAAAACAACACGGCCTGCAGACATCACAACATTACCTCTGATCAGTGGTCTGCAGACACATTACCTCTGCTCAGTGGTCTGCAGACACATTACCTCTGCTCAGTGGTCTGCAGACATCACAACATTACCTCTGATCAGTGGTCTGCAGACACATTACCTCTGCTCAGTGGCCTGCAGACACATTACCTCTGCTCAGTGGCCTGCAGACATCACAACATTACCTCTGATCAGTGGTCTGCAGACACAACATTACCTCTGCTCAGTGGCCTGCAGACACATTACCTCTGCTCAGTGGTCTGCAGACACATTACCTCTGCTCAGTGGTCTGCAGACACATTACCTCTGCTCAGTGGTCTGCAGACACAACATTACCTCTGCTCAGTGGTCTGCAGACATCACAACATTACCTCTGCTCAGTGGTCTGCAGACACAACATTACCTCTGCTCAGTGGTCTGCAGACACAACATTACCTCTGCTCAGTGGCCTGCAGACACATTACCTCTGCTCAGTGGTCTGCAGACACATTACCTCTGCTCAGTGGTCTGCAGACACAACATTACCTCTGCTCAGTGGTCTGCAGACATCACAACATTACCTCTGCTCAGTGGTCTGCAGACATCACAACATTACCTCTGCTCAGTGGTCTGCAGACTAAGGCTGAACGATTAATCGTTTTCAAACCGAAATTGCGATTTGAAACCACGCGATTAGCAAATCGCAAAGGCTGCGATTAAAAAAAAATCATAATCAACCAGGAGCGCGTCTGATCCAGTATTTACAACACGGCTATACTGTGCTCTCTATTCTAACCAATCAGAAGTGTCCCTGCAGTGCATGTGACTGCAGTGCATGTGTACACGCTCGCGCAGTGCCCAAAACAAAGTCATCATTTACGTCTACTCTGCTCTGTGTTCAGTGCGTTGATGCTAATGCTAATGCTAGAAGTCAGCAGCAGCTGAGGAGCAGATAGCGTCTGCGGAGCCCGAATAAACTTTCTTAAATCCGCACAATTTAATCCCAAAGAGATCAGGCACTTCGGGGATATGGCATTATTTTGGTTTTGACGTTACAGACGTCCAACAAGAGAGTTTTGTGCAAGACCTGTCATGGTACAGCGACAGTCAAAACAGCCCGCAGCAACACCACAAACCTTCGCATGGCACGGGCGCTGTCCTGCTGTCCTGTCCCCTGTTTATTTTATTAATGCTACATTGTCGTCGTCGTCCCCGATTCTAGTGAACCGGTCCCCATTGTGGTGCATGTACATTTGTAATGATTTGTCTGAGCGAGGTCCGCGAAATTGTACCGAGATCCGAGAGCCATCATTAAAAAAAAGCTTACACCAGGACCCGTGGTGGGAAAATAGCCGGCCAACAAGCTCATAAACATTAAAGTTAAAGTTATGAGCTTGTCTTAAACCTCAGACAAAATGATCTCTAATAATTGATAGCCTAATTCTGTCATCACATCTGTCAAAATGTAGCCTACACTTATGCAATGCATATGCTTTTATTTGGTTACAAAAATCCCACCCGTGTGAAGTGAGGGGCGCTCTTATCATCGTACATCATCATGCCGTAAAATAGACACTAGGCCTATTTCTTTGCTCAGACAATGACATAAAATTGTCAATGGGAATTTAATGTTTGTGTAGGACGTTTGTGAACATACGTGCACTGGATTTAGGAGGGGCTACTGCCCCTCAAAAACAAATAAATCAATTGAACATAATATCTAAATGTGAATATTAAATGAGAATCACAATATTGTGCTCTTATGATTAGATAACTGTAGCCTAATAGCAATTGCACTTAAATAGAAAGTTTGGAAATTAAATTGCATTTATGGTCTGTATCCAGAGAGCTATTTACAATTATTTCTAACATTACAATTTTAACACATTCTTATTGTAGTTAATTAAACACAGGTCAATTTGGTTAGTTAGCCTACATTATTTTGAGCTGTCTCACATCCTGTGAATCCTGACATCACTGCCTGGTAA
This sequence comes from Electrona antarctica, assembly GCF_951216825.1. Lineage (NCBI taxonomy): Eukaryota > Metazoa > Chordata > Actinopteri > Myctophiformes > Myctophidae > Electrona > Electrona antarctica. The sequence continues at coordinate 170,164 of NW_027638691.1, forward strand.
AGTAAATTAATGGTATGCCATTTGGTAATGTTTCATTACTTTTTAAATGGACACAGTGAATACTAAATTGAAGCTTTACTTTTTAAGTGGTGCAACCACTTCATTATGGAGCTTTGTGTGTCTGTGGGTGGGTGGGTGGCTGGCTGGCTGGGTCTGTCCGAGCACGAAAATAGCATTTGGTTGGTTTTCACAACCAAGTGTCACTGTTGCGCAGCCTAACTGTATAGGCCCTATATGATGATTTTAGGTGACATTACAGTACAGTGACTGTACAGTACTGTACAGTACAGTACAGTACAGTACAGGGACCACCTGGGGACCCACACACGGTAACTCTTTCTCGACCGTTTCGGACGCGGGCGGCTCGCCTAAACCGGGCCGGCACCCTGGGCACGTTCCTGTGGGTCTGGAAGTTTCGGGGACCCCCCCGGGGCGCCCACACGGAGTTGCACCACTTACTTCACACGGGTGTGATTTAAAAAATATATATCGCGAGTCAAATCGCAATCGCAATATTGGTCAGAAAAATCGCAATTAGATTTTTTCTCAAAATCGTTCAGCCTTACTGCAGACACAACATTACCTCTGCTCAGTGGTCTGCAGACACAACATTACCTCTGCTCAGTGGCCTGCAGACACAACATTACCTCTGCTCAGTGGTCTGCAGACACATTACCTCTGCTCAGTGGTCTGCAGACATCACAACATTACCTCTGCTCAGTGGCCTGCAGACACAACATTACCTCTGCTCAGTGGTCTGCAGACACAACATTACCTCTGCTCAGTGGTCTGCAGACATCACAACATTACCTCTGCTCAGTGGTCTGCAGACACATTACCTCTGCTCAGTGGTCTGCAGACACAACATTACCTCTGCTCAGTGGTCTGCAGACATCACAACATTACCTCTGCTCAGTGGTCTGCAGACACATTACCTCTGCTCAGTGGTCTGCAGACACAACATTACCTCTGCTCAGTGGTCTGCAGACACAACATTACCTCTGCTCAGTGGTCTGCAGACACATTACCTCTGCTCAGTGGTCTGCAGACACAACATTACCTCTGCTCAGGGGTCTGCAGACACATTACCTCTGCTCAGTGGTCTGCTGCAGACCAGCACGACGTGGATTCCTCTGAAATGGAGGTGGTGTTGGATGAGAGCATAATGTACTCAACCAACCTTCCCTACAATGAATTATGGGTTGAAAAACCTGAGCCTGCATGCTCTTAGTCAGAGAGAGAGAGAGAGAGAGAGAGACAGACAGAGAGAGAGACAGACAGAGACAGAGGGAGAGACAGAGAGAGAGAGAGAGAAGAGAGAGAGAGAGAGAGAGAGAGAGAGAGAGAGAGAGAGATTATTCTTAAACTCTTTCTCTCTCCTAGTAGTCATTATGTTGGACCACTCACACATACATTGGTTTGGGGCCAAAAGACTCATCTCTCTCTCTCTCTCTCTCCCCCCCCCCCTCTCTCTCTCTCCCCCCCTCTCTCTCCCCCCCCCCTCTCTCTCTCTCCTCCCCTCTCTCTCCCCCCCTCTCTCCCTCTCTCCCCCTCTGTCTCTCTACCCCCCCCCCCCCTCTGTCTCTCTCTCTCACCCTCTCTCTCTCTCTCCCCCTCATAATCCTGCACTTTATTTTCCAAATGGCAATAATTTCAAGAGCCTGTCGAGATCAAGGCATCGTTTGCGTCACACTTGGGCCGTTTATACATCCTGATTGATGTGGTGCATCTTTGGAGAATAATTAAATATGTTGGGTTGTGTTTTCTTTTCCTTCTGCAGACAACAAGCTCGTCAGCTCTCGATTCAACCAAGTCGATCTGCTGACGATGTGCTCGTCTGTACGAGAACCTTCAACATTTGTTACGTTAGAGTTTATCCACTAGGACAGGGGTTCTCAACGTTTTTGGCCGGGGACCCCCGGAAATGCTTTGGCAATGTCTCGGGACCCCCTCCCCGCCCCCTCCCGAAATATAAATTTGCTGCTACAATAACCTTAATCCATTTAGGTTTGACGTCGAAATTTAAAAAAAAAAAGTCTTCTGAAAAAAATATATATTCAAAGATTTGTGCCGCATTTTCATGATTTTTCAAAAATAGCAGACCTACTGTACAAGCTCAGTTTTAGTCGTCGTAGCTCAGTTTTCATTCATTTTCCATTTAGTTTTCGTCAGTGGAAAAAGGTAGTTGACGAACATTTTTTGTCATAGTTTTAGTCGACGAAAACAAGTACTACTCAGAGTTTTCCCTAGAGATGTCCCGATACTTTATCGGTATCGTGAAAAGTATCGGTATCGGCCCTTATTTGTCATATCGGGTCATATCGGTATCGGCGAATATCTCAGTCTAACCACCGATCCGACACAGGGGGGTAAGGGCTTGACACTATGGCAGGTAAATAAAATGTTGGGGCATGTTGAGTTTGCCCAAAACTGCAAGTGCACATTTGAGTGAGGAGTCTGCTATAAGCACAACACGAGATATATAGCTAGATAGCTATAAACACAACACGAGATATATAGCTAGATAGCTATAAACACAACACCAGATCACGACACTGGTATCGGTATACACAGAAATTGTGGTATCGGGATGGAACAATGGTCCAAATGAAATGACGAGAATAATAATGTTTACGTTAGGTACGATGATATTTAACGTCCACAATTCCCATTTTCTTGCATAATAAACTTAATAAGCCAAATAACTCGTGGTCCCATAAAAAAAAATGGCAAATCAGGCTGATTTCAACGACGGTATCATCAAAGTCCAGAAACACACATCAGAAATAATATTTACTGCAGAGATCCAGAGACAGCTGCTGAGGCCACGCCCCCAGAGGAAGACTCATTTGAACTCCGTCGTCTCATACGCTCCCTCAAACGGTGTAAATTACGGCGGCTCGACGGCCAGGACTGACAAGGTTAATCATTGTTGATGATACCCCAGAGTGTGGTTCCTGGAAGCAGCGGCAGGGACTTCTCAACCATTTTTCCAGGATTATTTGTAACAATTCAGCATAATAGTTCGACTGGATCGAAACTGTGAGTGATGTAATGGTGATTGGCAAAGGATTCGTGCGTGCGTGCGTGCGTGCGTGCGTGCGTGCGTGCGTGCGTGCGTGCGTGGGGTGGTGTGTGAGTGAGAGAGAGCGAGAGAGGCGAAGGGAAGAGAGATAGAGGGGAAAGAAAGAAAGAAAGAAAGCAAGCTAAGGAATGGGTACGGAACAGGCCAGAGGGCGAGATAGATACGACCATGGGGACTCGCATTTGATGGCATTTGGCTCAGATGACTGACTTTCCCCCATAACAACTTTATATTAATCTCTGCAGCATTTCAGAGTGATGTGCAACTATAATGCTGCTGGTGAAAAACAGTGCGCCGTTACTAAGACAGATGGAGAAAACCCCCTCCACTTCCATGGAGAAAACCCCCTCCACTTCCATGGAGAAAACCCCCTCCACTTCCATGGAGAAAACCCCCTCCACGTCCATGGAGAAAACCCCCTCCACTTCCATGGAGAAAACCCCCTCCATTTCCATGGATAGCTGGACCCGTGGATAAGTACCGCGGGCAGACACACAACACAACATCTCATACGGTAGCTCAAGCCATTTAGGCCTGACGTCGAAAATTAAAAAAAAATTCTTATAAATCATGACAGTTTTCTGAAATACCTATGTTTCTATGTCAGTGGTGCTGACATGGTGCGGCCCCTAGATGTGTCACAGAGACTACATTTTGTGTGGGAGCGTTCTACCCATTGCTGACTGTCTGAATACCAAAACAAATAAAAAAGAAAAGTCATTAAAATTTGGACATTATTATTGCTTATAGCAGCTTTAAAGATCTGTAACGCCGGGACAACGCTCCACACGTCCCAAACTTTTCTCCCTGCTGGCTCCAAAACGATGGAATGCACTTCCCATCACAGTCAGAACTGCAGCCTCACTCCCAATCTTCCGCCGTAGTCTGAAAAAACCCACCTCTTCAGACTCCACCATGGCCCGTAGCACTTGCCCTAGCCTAGCCCCCTTAGATAGCACTTTATGTAGACTTAGATAGTATTTTAAACAGACTTATAGCTTGTTACGTAGACAGCACTAGAATTGCATTTGTATGTAGTCATAGCACTTTATAGAACACATGTATAATATATAATATAGTATAGTATGTATAGTTTACATAGATACTCCACTGTTACGTTCTTAGTTTACGCTTGAGTCATGATAACTACTTTTTATATATGTGATGTATGCCATGCTTTTGTTATTTGTTTTGAATGTAATTACCTTCCGCTCCTGGCGGAGTACTCCGTGTGATAAGCTTTATTATTGATATAAAACCGGATTGCTGATTACTATTTTTTTTTATTATTTTAGCTCGGCCTTTCCTTCTTTAGCGATCCTAGACCAGATTGCGCAAGCGCGCTGCCGTCCACCTCCCTTTATACAGGCTGACTAAAAGCTGAATAACTCCTAATCTACGGAGCTCTCCGTGGTTTGGATAAAACGCGCGATGTTCGGAGGTCTTTGCTGATTATCCGGTGGTCTAGATGGAAACATGGCGCTTTCTAGAGCAAGGATGGCTATATTTTAGCAAGCTAGCATTGACGCTATTTATTTAGCATAAGATGGACGCCCACAACATCCGTTTCTGTGCGTGCAACCTCTAAATCGCCCCGCAGAGCCTCGGCAGTCAGAGGTTGGCTTTGCGTCCAGCAGGTGGCAGTAAACCTGTTAAATTGAAGCAAAAACGAAAAAAGTTTTTTTCAAAAAAACTAAATGAAAACTAAGCTATGGTGACTAAAACTAAGACTAAATATACTGACAATTTCGTCAACAAATAAAAACTAGACTAAAATGTTAGGATGGGACTAGTGGACAAGAGATCCAGTATAAGTCATTTTACGTTTGGTTGTATGCTGAAAATAGCCGATCTACAAGCTCACAACGCGTCGCAGCGACCCCCAGGGGTTAACTGGGGACAGGGAGGAACTCCTATGGTCACAATACACTCTATAGTAGGGGGGATTATCACAACAAAACAAAAAAATAAGTTATATTTGAATTAAAGCGCAAATAACATGCATTTTAAAACTGCTTTTAATATGTAATATCATATTGTCTATGTCCCTCAAAGTTATTTCTAATGGTTTGAGCCTCAATCACCACTCTGATATAACCAGGCCTTGTCATTTCTTTCTGGACTTTGAAAGCAGTTTTAGCTGCAGTACCACAATGTCCTGAGGTGGTGGGGGCGCTGATATGCAGATTATTTAATATTTGAGTCATTATAATACTGATGCTAGATAAAACCAGGCTTGTTTCCATTCCATGCCAGCTTGGAAAATCAACAATGGTGGACATTGTAAACAAAGTGGAAATGCACATTTGGAACTGAAGACTGAAGAAGAGGAGGAACTAGAAAGGTCGCAATTTTAAAAAATTGCAAAGTGTGGTTGCCGCAGTGGCTTACATATGCCCCTCCCACTGATATTGCCAGCCAATTACAATGTCACGTCGCCCCTGCGATCATGCGTAAGTAATTCGGAGGGGATTTATCCCCCAAAAATCATGTTTTTTGCGACAAACGGTTACATTTCTCGCATTTGCGGCGCCCCCTATGGATGAAAATAGAATGTATTTTGGTACTTGGTTGATTGAACCACCTGCGACATGTGATTCAAATTTGGGATGGATTGGACATTCCGTTCGTGATTTATGGCATTTTTTGTGATATAGGCCCCTCCCACTAACTTCGGACGACGATTACGGCCGAACGATACGCACTACCAAAATTCTGCAGTTGGTGTTTTAATCGGATAGGTCTGGAGATCATGTGTGCCGATTTTTGTGAGATTTGGACAAAATCTTTAGGAGAAGGAGCCAAAAGTGTGTTTTGGAGAAAATTCAAAATGGCGGAAAATCTATCATGACGCAAATGGGCGTGGCCTATATGGGGAGATGCGTCATGACCCAAGGAATCCAGGGAAAAAAATATTTTGATTTTACGACCTACGGTTCAAGAGTTAAAAGCCAAAACGTAAAGTGGGCTGTTATAGCGCCACCATGAGGCCGACCGATAACATTATAAGTTAATTAATTTTAGTAAGTATTACGAATTATCCCTCCAAGTTTTGTAACTATAGCCCTTACAGTCTCTGAGGAAAAAATACTTGAATGTGATTTTTCGCACTTTCCCATTCATGTCAATGGGGAAATTTAAATCACTAATAAATTCATATCAATTAAACTATAGAACATTTCTCTTAGCAATGAGCAAGCACACCATTTCCGATTTTTCCGGTCAATTTGACATATGGGTCAAGTGCGTACAGTTAAAACTGTGGGAGGAGTAGCGTTTCAAAAAAAAGGTTACTCCAGTAAAAAGAAACTAGAAAGGTCGCAATTTAAAAAAATTGCAAAGTGTGGTTGCCGCAGTGGCTTACATATGCCCCTCCCACTGATATTGCCAGCCAATTACAATGTCGTGTCACCCTGCGATCATACGTAAGTAATTCGGAGGGGATTTATCCCCCCAAAAAACATTTTTCTGCAAGAAACTGTCATCTCACCCCTGTGAAAATAACTTTTGAGTGGTGCAACCACTCCTATCTAGCTTTGTGTGTCCCTGGGTCTGTCCCTGGCTGGCTGGCTGGCTGGGTCTGTCCGAGCACGAAAAATAGCGTTTGGTTGGTTTTCACAATTAACTGTAGCCTATATATGATGATTTGAGGTGTTACAGTACAGTGCAGGTACAGTACAGTAGAGGGACCCCCTGGGGGACCCCCACACTGTAACTCTGTCATTTCTCGACCGTTTCGGACGCGGGCTGGCTCCCCCTGGGGACCCCCACACGGAGTTGCGCCACTAACTTCATACGGGTGTGATTTTCTGCAACAAGCGGTTACATTTTTCGCATTTGCGGCGCCCCCTATGGATGAAAATGGAATCGCTTTTGGCTTTTGGTTGATTAAACTACCCGCGACATCTGATTCAAATTTGGGATGGATTGGACATTCCGTTCGTGACTTTAGGCATTTTTTGTAAAATAGGCCCCTCCCACTAACTCCGGACGACGATTAAGGCCGAACGATACGGACAAAAAAAATTCAAAAAATCTGAAAAAAATGTAAACGCGGTCCGATAGGTCCAGAGATCATGTGTACCGATTTCTGTGAGATTCGGACAAAATCTGTAGAATCAGAAAATAAAAGTGTGTTTTGAAGAAAATTCAAAATGGCGGAAAATCTATCCTGACGCAAATGGGCGTGGCCTATACGGGGAGATGCGTCATGGCCCAAGGAATACAGGGAGAAAGGAATTTTGAATTTACGACCTACGGTTCAAGAGTTATAAGCCAAAACGTAAAGTGGGCTGTTATAGCGCCACCATGAGGCCGACCGATATAATTATAAGTTAATTAATTTTAGTAAGTATTACGAATTATCCCTCCAAGTTTTGTAACTATAGCCCTTACGGTCTCTGAGGAAAAAATACTTGAACGTGATTTTTCGCATTTTCCCATTCATGTCAATGGGGAAATTTAATTCACTAATAAATTCATATCAATTAAACTATACAATATTTATCTTAGAAACGAGCAAGCACACCATTCCCGATTTTTCCGGTCAATTTGACATATGGGTCAAGTGCGTACAGTTAAAACTGTGGGAGGAGTAGCGTTTCAAAAAAAAGGTTACTCCAGTAAAAAGAAAAAGAAAGTGTTACAATTACAATAGTCTGGTTGCCCTTTAGGGCAACCACACTAACTAGAAAGGTCGCAATTTTAAAAAATTGCAAAGTGTGGTTGCCGCAGTGGCTTACATATGCCCCTCCCACTGATATTGCCAGCCAATTACAATGTCGTGTCACCCTGCGATCATACGTAAGTAATTCGGAGGGGATTTATCCCCCCAAAAAACATTTTTCTGCAAGAAACTGTCATCTCACCCCTGTGAAAATAACTTTTGAGTGGTGCAACCACTCCTATCTAGCTTTGTGTGTCCCTGGGTCTGTCCCTGGCTGGCTGGCTGGCCGGGTCTGTCCGAGCACGAAAAATAGCGTTTGGTTGGTTTTCACAATTAACTGTAGCCTATATATGATGATTTGAGGTGTTACAGTACAGTCACTGTAACACAGTACAGAGTTACACACTGTAACTCTGTCATTTCTCGACCGTTTCGGACGCGGGCTGGCTCGCCGGAACCGGGCTGGCACCCTGGCCGCGTTCCTGTGGATTTGGGACTTCTGGGGACCCCCACACGGAGTTGCGCCACTAACTTCATACGGGTGTGATTTTCTGCAACAAGCGGTTACATTTTTCGCATTTGCGGCGCCCCCTATGGATGAAAATGGAATCGCTTTTGGCTTTTGGTTGATTGGATTGGACATTCCGTTCGTGACTTTAGGCATTTTTTGTAAAATAGGCCCCTCCCACTAACTCCGGACGACGATTAAGGCCGAACGATACGGACAAAATTTTTTCAAAAAATCTGAAAAAAATGTAAACGCGGTCCGATAGGTCCAGAGATCATGTGTACCGATTTCTGTGAGATTCGGACAAAATCTGTAGAATCAGAAAATAAAAGTGTGTTTTGAAGAAAATTCAAAATGGCGGAAAATCTATCCTGACGCAAATGGGCGTGGCATATATGGGGAGATGCGTCATGGCCCGAGGAACACAGGGAGAAAGGAATTTTGAATTTACGACCTACGGTTCAAGAGTTATAAGCCAAAACGTAAAGTGGGCTGTTATAGCGCCACCATGAGGCCGACCGATATAATTATAAGTTAATTAATTTTAGTAAGTATTACGAATTATCCCTCCAAGTTTTGTAACTATAGCCCTTACGGTCTCTGAGGAAAAAATACTTGAACGTGATTTTTCGCATTTTCCCATTCATGTCAATGGGGAAATTTAATTCACTAATAAATTCATATCAATTAAACTATACAATATTTATCTTAGAAACGAGCAAGCACACCATTCCCGATTTTTCCGGTCAATTTGACATATGGGTCAAGTGCGTACAGTTAAAACTGTGGGAGGAGTAGCGTTTCAAAAAAAAGGTTACTCCAGTAAAAAGAAAAAGAAAGTGTTACAATTACAATAGTCTGGTTGCCCTTTAGGGCAACCACACTAACTAGAAAGGTCGCAATTTTAAAAAATTGCAAAGTGTGGTTGCCGCAGTGGCTTACATATGCCCCTCCCACTGATATTGCCAGCCAATTACAATGTCGTGTCACCCTGCGATCATACGTAAGTAATTCGGAGGGGATTTATCCCCCCAAAAAACATTTTTCTGCAAGAAACTGTCATCTCACCCCTGTGAAAATAACTTTTGAGTGGTGCAACCACTCCTATCTAGCTTTGTGTGTCCCTGGGTCTGTCCCTGGCTGGCTGGCTGGCCGGGTCTGTCCGAGCACGAAAAATAGCGTTTGGTTGGTTTTCACAATTAACTGTAGCCTATATATGATGATTTGAGGTGTTACAGTACAGTCACTGTAACACAGTACAGAGTTACACACTGTAACTCTGTCATTTCTCGACCGTTTCGGACGCGGGCTGGCTCGCCGGAACCGGGCTGGCACCCTGGCCGCGTTCCTGTGGATTTGGGACTTCTGGGGACCCCCACACGGAGTTGCGCCACTAACTTCATACGGGTGTGATTTTCTGCAACAAGCGGTTACATTTTTCGCATTTGCGGCGCCCCCTATGGATGAAAATGGAATCGCTTTTGGCTTTTGGTTGATTGGATTGGACATTCCGTTCGTGACTTTAGGCATTTTTTGTAAAATAGGCCCCTCCCACTAACTCCGGACGACGATTAAGGCCGAACGATACGGACAAAATTTTTTCTAAAAATCTGAACAAAATTGAAACGCGGTCCGATAGGTCCAGAGATCATGTGTACCGATTTCTGTGAGATTCGGACAAAATCTGTAGAATCAGAAAATAAAAGTGTGTTTTGAAGAAAATTCAAAATGGCGGAAAATCTATCCTGACGCAAATGGGCGTGGCATATATGGGGAGATGCGTCATGGCCCGAGGAACACAGGGAGAAAGGAATTTTGAATTTACGACCTACGGTTCAAGAGTTATAAGCCAAAACGTAAAGTGGGCTGTTATAGCGCCACCATGAGGCCGACCGATATAATTATAAGTTAATTAATTTTAGTAAGTATTACGAATTATCCCTCCAAGTTTTGTAACTATAGCCCTTACGGCCTCCGAGGAAAAAATACTTGAACGTGATTTTTCGCATTTTCCCATTCATGTCAATGGGGAAATTTAATTCACTAATAAATTCATATCAATTAAACTATACAATATTTATCTTAGAAACGAGCAAGCACACCATTCCCGATTTTTCCGGTCAATTTGACATATGGGTCAAGTGCGTACAGTTAAAACTGTGGGAGGAGTAGCGTTTCAAAAAAAAGGTTACTCCAGTAAAAAGAAAAAAGAAAGTGTTACAATTACAATAGTCTGGTTGCCCTTGGGCAACCACACTAATAAAGTGTTACAATTACAATAGTCTGGTTGCCCTTTAGGGCAACCACACTAATTACAATAGTCTGGTTGCCCTTTAGGGCAACCACACTAATTATACAAAGTAGGGTGACATTGATGACATCACGATGAGGCCAAAATCAGTTGAGCTGTTTCTGAGAGCAATTTCCATTAAAACACCCATATGATATGAAAGCCTGATTGTTCAAAATTGGTTATTTGTGGGGATAGAAAACACATATTATATGGGAGCCCAAAAAACACATAAGAAATTTGTAGGTCTGCTATTTTTGAAAAATCGTAAAAATGCAGAAACAAATCTTTGAATATATAGATTATATCTTTCAGAGCGAACGTTTTTTTTATTTCGACGTCAGGCCTAAATGGGTTAAAACGTTAGAAGGGTGGTGTCTCTCACCCTGTCCGTCCAGAAGGGGTTAAACGTTAGAAGGGTGGTGTCTCTCACCCTGTCCGTCTACAAGGGGTTAAACGTTAGAAGGGTGGTGTCTCTCACCCTGTCCGTCTACAAGGGGTTAAAACGTTAGAAGGGTGGTGTCTCTCACCCTGTCCGTCCACAAGGGGTTAAACGTTAGAAGGGTGGTGTCTCTCACCCTGTCCGTCCACAAGGGGTTAAACGTTAGAAGGGTGGTGTCTCTCACCCTGTCCGTCCAGAAGGGGTTAAACGTTAGAAGGGTGGTGTCTCTCACCCTGTCCGTCCACAAGGGGTTAAACGTTAGAAGGGTGGTGTCTCTCACCCTGTCCGTCCACAAGGGGTTAAACGTTAGAAGGGTGGTGTCTCTCACCCTGTCCGTCCACAAGGGGTTAAACGTTAGAAGGGTGGTGTCTCTCACCCTGTCCGTCTACAAGGGGTTAAAACGTTAGAAGGGTGGTGTCTCTCACCCTGTCCGTCTACAAGGGGTTAAAACGTTAGAAGGGTGGTGTCTCTCACCCTGTCCGTCTACAAGGGGTTAAACGTTAGAAGGGTGGTGTCTCTCACCCTGTCCGTCTACAAGGGGTTAAACGTTAGAAGGGTGGTGTCTCTCACCCTGTCCGTCCAGAAGGGGTTAAAACGTTAGAAGGGTGGTGTCTCTCACCCTGTCCGTCTACAAGGGGTTAAACGTTAGAAGGGTGGTGTCTCTCACCCTATCCGTCTACAAGGGGTTAAACGTTAGAAGGGTGGTGTCTCTCACCCTGTCCGTCCAGAAGGGGTTAAAACGTTAGAAGGGTGGTGTCTCTCACCCTGTCCGTCTACAAGGGGTTAAAACGTTAGAAGGGTGGTGTCTCTCACCCTGTCCGTCCAGAAGGGGTTAAACGTTAGAAGGGTGGTGTCTCTCACCCTGTCCGAAGCGCCCCGTCTTGTGCACGTCGGCGGCCTGTCGGTAGCCCAGCATCCTGCACACCACGTCCGCGTCCTTCTTGTCCCAGGTGTCGTCACACACCGTGCCCCAGCGCCGCTCGTGGTACACCTCCACGCGCCCCTCGTGGGGGCCCGACCCGTTCACCAGCCGCACCAGGGTGTCCACCACTGAAACGCATGCACGGCACGCAACGCACACACACACACACACGCATACACCCAGACACACACACACTCAAAGTCAAAGTCGTACGATTTGTCAAATTGTCACACACGTTACCGCAGTGATATTCGTTCTCCGTATTTGACCCATCTCTTGGAGCAGTGAGCTGCAGCCGTGCCAATCATTTGATTAGTATATTTGACTCCCCAATCCAACCCTTTGATGCTGAGTGCCAAGCAGGGAGGCATTGGGTCCCATTTTTACAGTCTTTGGTATGATCCGGCCGGGGATCGAAACCCCAAACTCCCAGTCTCAGGGCGGACACTCTAACCACAAGGCCACTGAGCTGGTGCACGCACGCACGTGCACCAGCTCAGTGGCCTTGTGGGTCGCACGCACGCACGCACGCACGCACGCACGCGCACACACACACACACACACACACACACACACACACACACACACACACACACACACACACACACACACACACACACACACACACACACACACACACACACACACACACACACACACACACACACACACACACACACACACACACACACACACACACACACACACACACACACACTTTTTTTTGTCTCTCCCACTGTCAGATCAATAAGATTGTACTGTATGGCTAATAAGATGCATGTCATTGTGGCTAATAAGATGCATGTCACTGTGGCTAATAAGATGCATGTCACTGTGGCTAATAAGATGCATGTCATTTTGTCTAAAACTATTTAACATGCAGTCCGAGTAGAAAATAGGGTTTAAGTGGTTAACAGATTGCTGCATGACTGTGTTTGTGGAGCCTCCATTTTTCCTGGCAGGGCTTTGAAGTCAATAAGTACAGAGGATAATGTTTCCCCAGAGTGTTTATGAGTTTAACGAAGCCCTGTAAATCAAACAACAACAAAAACAACACTAAATAATACATAAATAAACTTAGAGTAATAGTGTGTTTTCTTGGTACCAATCCTTTTCCATAAAGTCATAGAAAATAGGCCAGGAGAATGTCTTTCTCCTAAAATAAATGAAATTACACCAACGGCTCGAGGCGAGTCAATGTTTTCTTTCCTGTGTTGACTCATTTGTAAGAAGCAGGGTGGTTTTAGTCAATTTGCAGTTCCCACTTTTGTCCAAAAGTAATTTCTCAACAACTGTTGACTGTTTTGCACACAATGTGACAGGCCAGTCTGGCAAGCAGCTGCATATTGGGGTCCTGAGAGGGGAAGGGGAAGGGTGTCCAATATACTTTATACTATTGGGGTCCTGAGAGGGCGAGGGGAAGGGGAAGGGTGTCCAATATACTTTATACTATTGGGGTCCTGAGAGGGGAAGGGGAAGGGTGTCCAATATACTTTATACTATTAGGGTCCTAACCCTAACCCTAACCCTAACCCTAACCTCTTTGGTGGGGGACGTAACAACTACAAATAACACCTGGACCTCTTTGGTGGGGACGTAACAACTACAAATAACACCTGGACCTCTTTGGTGGGGGACGTAACAACTACAAATAACACCTGGACCTCTTTGGTGGGGACGTAACAACTACAAATAACACCTGGACCTCTTTGGTGGAGACGTAACAACTACAAATAAAGATAAGAAAACCTTCTAGTCTGAAATTCTCCTTGGAATATCTAAGGAATCTAAGGAAACTATATGTGTATGTACACTAGAGTGCTATATGTCTACATAAAGTGCTATTTAAGTTACATAAGTTGAGCCTGTGGACACGCCTGTAGAGGTCGAAGCTAGGGCAAGTACTACGGCAAGTGCTATGGACTAAGATGGAGTCTGAAGATGTATCTTACATCAGTGTAAGATAATTCCATCTTTAGTCAATCATGGCTTGTCGATCGAAGTCTATTGTTCAGCATGCTGACACAATGAAAGCTTTGAAACAGACCGCCGCTCTACGGTTGGATCGGACACAACGATGTGTGAAGAGCAGGGATGTTATGGAGATAATCAAGGACTGACTGCTCTGCCAGGAAAACAAAATGACAGCACTTTACTTTATTAATTATTGTGCATTTGGAAATAGTTGACTAATAGTCCCAGTCCCAACACTTTAATTGCCCGGGGTTATTTAATCCATTACATTATAGCGCCCAGTCGAATTATAAACACGGACCACTTTTACCGTCTAACACAGGATGATTTTTCATAATTAGACGGGATGATTTAGATCGCGAGTTATTAACGTTTTAAGATTTTCGTTGTCGTCGGCTAAACAGGGGAGGAACATTTTCGATGACGTCTCACTGTTGCACAACATCGTGGATTGCACAACAGGCGCTTCCAGGCTGTGGAGCGATGCGATCCGTTTTCATATCAATACACTTCGTCTTTTGGATCAAACTTCGACTTGGGCGTCGGGCGTTACTAATAGAAAGGATGGTGAACTTCGTCCTGGGCGATGGGGGTGTTAAAGGAGCATTCAGTGATTTGGGTGATTTGGAAAACCCCCCGGTCCGCCCTGGTAACAAGATGTCCACATGCACGCACTACAGTGGGACACACACACACACGACAACACACACACCAAGGCCCGCCCCCACTCGATCATGATTGGCGGAACGCCCCTCTCTATCCTGATTGGATGAAGACTTGGCCACCTATAGCCAAAAACGAAACCTAAGGTTTTTTTGACCCCAGGGGTTAACTGGGGACAGGGAGGAACTCCTTATATGGTCAGCACACTCTATAGTAGGGAGGATTATCACAACAAAACAAAAGAAATAAGTGATATTTGAATTAAGTGAAATCACTGAATATACCTT
>NW_027638691.1:187500-193625 GCF_951216825.1 Electrona antarctica
ACAGACAGACAGACAGACAGACAGACAGACAGACAGACAAGAGAGACACACAGACAGAGAGACACACAGACAGTCAGACAGACAGACAAGAGAGACACAAGAGAGAGACACACAGAGACACACAGAGAGACACACAGACAGTGTTAAACATGTCAACAATGTAGGCCTACTATATATATATCGTACTTATTTGATCTGAATTAACCCATTCTGGGCGGGAACCCCTTTTGGTGTTAGCATTATGTTATGCTTTAGCTATTGAAAAATAGCAGATCTACAAGCTCGTAGCGCGCCACCGGGTGGCGCGCTACGAGCTTGTAGGTCTGCTATTTTTGAAAAATCGAAGAACGACTGACATAGAAACATAGCTTTTTCAGAAAACTGTCAGGATGTAGAAGACATTTATAGAATCTGATCTCAGGTCAGAATGGGTTAAATAACCCCAGGCAATTAGGTTGTTAATATGGACCCATAAAGGGTTCTGCCAGTGTGGATTATGGTTCCACATGTTGAATGTACACAGTGACTTAATACTCCTCCTGTAATGTGTATAATCTAGCAGGTAATGCACACATGGACATGGGAACCACTGTTCCCTATGGAGACACAAAGGGTCTCCTGAGTGTCTCCATAGGGAACCACTGTTGATCATCAAATGATTGGCTTAGGAATAAATAATGGGCCAAAAACTAAACATATCCATGAATTCAAGTCTCCATTCAGTCTCAGAGTAATCGATAGAAAACGTTATTTTGTGTGTGTGTAAGTTTGAGTCTTACTGAGCACGTGCACACACGCACACGCACACGCACACACACACGAGATAGAGATGTAAATAGAGCGATATCAACAGACAACAGTTTGGAAACACAAGCAGGGCTTTGAAATAACCTGGGGGGGGGGGTGTCCTCAACCATCTCCAATTACTATATTTGACAGAGTTTCCTTGTAGTTTCTATATTTGACAGTTTCCTTGTAGTTTCTATATTTGACAGTTTCCTTGTAGTTTCTATATTTGACAGAGTTTCCTTGTAGTTTCTATATTTGACAGAGTTTCCTTGTAGTTTCTATATTTGACAGTTTCCTTGTAGTTTCTATATTTGACAGAGTTTCCTTGTAGTTTCTATATTTGACAGAGTTTCCTTGTAGTTTCTATATTTGACAGTTTCCTTGTAGTTTCTATATTTGACAGAGTTTCCTTGTAGTTTCTATATTTGACAGAGTTTCCTTGTAGTTTCTATATTTGACAGAGTTTCCTTGTAGTTTCTATATTTGACAGAGTTTCCTTGTAGTTTCTATATTTGACAGAGTTTCCTTGTAGTTTCTATATTTGACAGTTTCCTTGTAGTTTCTATATTTGACAGTTTCCTTGTAGTTTCTATATTTGACAGAGTTTCCTTGTAGTTTCTATATTTGACAGAGTTTCCTTGTAGTTTCTATATTTGACAGTTTCCTTGTAGTTTCTATATTTGACAGAGTTTCCTTGTAGTTTCTATATTTGACAGAGTTTCCTTGTAGTTTCTATATTTGACAGTTTCCTTGTAGTTTCTATATTTGACAGAGTTTCCTTGTAGTTTCTATATTTGACAGAGTTTCCTTGTAGTTTCTATATTTGACAGAGTTTCCTTGTAGTTTCTATATTTGACAGAGTTTCCTTGTAGTTTCTATATTTGACAGAGTTTCCTTGTAGTTTCTATATTTTACAGTTTCCTTGTAGTTTCTATATTTGACAGAGTTTCCTTGTAGTTTCTATATTTGACAGTTTCCTTGTAGTTTCTATATTTGACAGAGTTTCCTTGTAGTTTCTATATTTGACAGTTTCCTTGTAGTTTCTATATTTGACAGAGTTTCCTTGTAGTTTCTATATTTGACAGAGTTTCCTTGTAGTTTCTATATTTGACAGAGTTTCCTTGTAGTTTCTATATTTGACAGAGTGTCCTTGTAGTTTCTATATTTGACAGAGTGTCCTTGTAGTTTCTATATTTGACAGAGTGTCCTTGTAGTTTCTATATTTGACAGAGTGTCCTTGTAGTTTCTATATTTGACAGAGTGTCCTTGTAGTTTCTATATTTGACAGAGTTTCCTTGTAGTTTCTATATTTGACAGAGTGTCCTTGTAGTTTCTATATTTGACAGAGTTTCCTTGTAGTTTCTATATTTGACAGAGTTTCCTTGTAGTTTCTATATTTGACAGAGTTTCCTTGTAGTTTCTATATTTGACAGAGTTTCCTTGTAGTTTCTATATTTGACAGAGTTTCCTTGTAGTTTCTATATTTGACAGTTTCCTTGTAGTTTCTATATTTGACAGTGTCCTTGTAGTTTCTATATTTGACAGAGTTTCCTTGTAGTTTCTATATTTGACAGAGTTTCCTTGTAGTTTCTATATTTGACAGAGTGTCCTTGTAGTTTCTATATTTGACAGAGTGTCCTTGTAGTTTCTATATTAACAGTTTCCTTGGAGTTTCTATATTTGACAGAGTTTCCTTGTAGTTTCTATATTTGACAGAGTTTCCTTGTAGTTTCTATATTTGACAGAGTTTCCTTGTAGTTTCTATATTTGACAGAGTGTCCTTGTAGTTTCTATATTTGACAGAGTTTCCTTGTAGTTTCTATATTTGACAGAGTTTCCTTGTAGTTTCTATATTTGACAGAGTTTCCTTGTAGTTTCTATATTTGACAGAGTTTCCTTGTAGTTTCTATATTTGACAGTTTCCTTGTAGTTTCTATATTTGACAGAGTGTCCTTGTAGTTTCTATATTTGACAGAGTTTCCTTGTAGTTTCTATATTTGACAGAGTTTCCTTGTAGTTTCTATATTTGACAGAGTGTCCTTGTAGTTTCTATATTTGACAGAGTTTCCTTGTAGTTTCTATATTTGACAGAGTGTCCTTGTAGTTTCTATATTTGACAGTTTCCTTGTAGTTTCTATATTTGACAGAGTTTCCTTGTAGTTTCTATATTTGACAGAGTTTCCTTGTAGTTTCTATATTTGACAGAGTTTCCTTGTAGTTTCTATATTTGACAGAGTGTCCTTGTAGTTTCTATATTTGACAGAGTTTCCTTGTAGTTTCTATATTTGACAGAGTTTCCTTGTAGTTTCTATATTTGACAGAGTTTCCTTGTAGTTTCTATATTTGACAGAGTTTCCTTGTAGTTTCTATATTTGACAGTTTCCTTGTAGTTTCTATATTTGACAGAGTTTCCTTGTAGTTTCTATATTTGACAGTTTCCTTGTAGTTTCTATATTTGACAGAGTTTCCTTGTAGTTTCTATATTTGACAGAGTTTCCTTGTAGTTTCTATATTTGACAGAGTTTCCTTGTAGTTTCTATATTTGACAGTTTCCTTGTAGTTTCTATATTTGACAGAGTTTCCTTGTAGTTTCTATATTTGACAGAGTTTCCTTGTAGTTTCTATATTTGACAGAGTTTCCTTGTAGTTTCTATATTTGACAGAGTTTCCTTGTAGTTTCTATATTTGACAGAGTTTCCTTGTAGTTTCTATATTTGACAGAGTTTCCTTGTAGTTTCTATATTTGACAGAGTGTCCTTGTAGTTTCTATATTTGACAGAGTTTCGTTGTAGTTTCTATATTTGACAGAGTGTCCTTGTAGCTTCTATATTTGACAGAGTGTCCTTGTAGTTTCTATATTTGACAGAGTTTCCTTGTAGTTTCTATATTTGACAGAGTTTCCTTGTAGTTTCTATATTTGACAGAGTTTCCTTGTAGTTTCTATATTTGACAGAGTTTCCTTGTAGTTTCTATATTTGACAGAGTGTCCTTGTAGTTTCTATATTTGACAGAGTGTCCTTGTAGTTTCTATATTTGACAGAGTTTCCTTGTAGTTTCTATATTTGACAGAGTTTCCTTGTAGTTTCTATATTTGACAGAGTTTCCTTGTAGTTTCTATATTTGACAGAGTTTCCTTGTAGTTTCTATATTTGACAGAGTGTCCTTGTAGTTTCTATATTTGACAGAGTGTCCTTGTAGTTTCTATATTTGACAGAGTGTCCTTGTAGTTTCTATATTTGACAGAGTTTCCTTGTAGTTTCTATATTTGACAGAGTTTCCTTGTAGTTTCTATATTTGACAGAGTGTCCTTGTAGTTTCTATATTTTACAGAGTTTCCTTGTAGTTTCTATATTTGACAGAGTTTCCTTGTAGTTTCTATATTTGACAGAGTTTCCTTGTAGTTTCTATATTTGACAGAGTTTCCTTGTAGTTTCTATATTTGACAGAGTTTCCTTGTAGTTTCTATATTTGACAGAGTTTCCTTGTAGTTTCTATATTTGACAGTTTCCTTGTAGTTTCTATATTTGACAGAGTTTCCTTGTAGTTTCTATATTTGACAGAGTGTCCTTGTAGTTTCTATATTTGACAGAGTGTCCTTGTAGTTTCTATATTTGACAGAGTTTCCTTGTAGTTTCTATATTTGACAGAGTTTCCTTGTAGTTTCTATATTTGACAGAGTTTCCTTGTAGTTTCTATATTTGACAGTTTCCTTGTAGTTTCTATATTTGACAGTTTCCTTGTAGTTTCTATATTTGACAGAGTTTCCTTGTAGTTTCTATATTTGACAGAGTTTCCTTGTAGTTTCTATATTTGACAGTTTCCTTGTAGTTTCTATATTTGACAGAGTTTCCTTGTAGTTTCTATATTTGACAGAGTTTCCTTGTAGTTTCTATATTTGACAGAGTTTCCTTGTAGTTTCTATATTTGACAGAGTGTCCTTGTAGTTTCTATATTTGACAGAGTGTCCTTGTAGTTTCTATATTTGACAGAGTGTCCTTGTAGTTTCTATATTTGACAGAGTGTCCTTGTAGTTTCTATATTTGACAGAGTTTCCTTGTAG
Organism: Electrona antarctica; assembly: GCF_951216825.1. Taxonomy (NCBI): domain Eukaryota; kingdom Metazoa; phylum Chordata; class Actinopteri; order Myctophiformes; family Myctophidae; genus Electrona; species Electrona antarctica. The sequence continues at coordinate 192,350 of NW_027638691.1, forward strand.
TTTCTATATTTGACAGAGTTTCCTTGTAGTTTCTATATTTGACAGAGTGTCCTTGTAGTTTCTATATTTGACAGAGTTTCCTTGTAGTTTCTATATTTGACAGAGTTTCCTTGTAGTTTCTATATTTGACAGAGTTTCCTTGTAGTTTCTATATTTGACAGAGTGTCCTTGTAGTTTCTATATTTGACAGAGTTTCCTTGTAGTTTCTATATTTGACAGAGTGTCCTTGTAGTTTCTATATTTGACAGTTTCCTTGTAGTTTCTATATTTGACAGAGTTTCCTTGTAGTTTCTATATTTGACAGAGTTTCCTTGTAGTTTCTATATTTGACAGAGTTTCCTTGTAGTTTCTATATTTGACAGAGTGTCCTTGTAGTTTCTATATTTGACAGAGTGTCCTTGTAGTTTCTATATTTGACAGAGTTTCGTTGTAGTTTCTATATTTGACAGAGTGTCCTTGTAGCTTCTATATTTGACAGAGTGTCCTTGTAGTTTCTATATTTGACAGAGTTTCCTTGTAGTTTCTATATTTGACAGAGTTTCCTTGTAGTTTCTATATTTGACAGAGTTTCCTTGTAGTTTCTATATTTGACAGAGTTTCCTTGTAGTTTCTATATTTGACAGAGTGTCCCTTGTAGTTTCTATATTTGACAGAGTGTCCTTGTAGTTTCTATATTTGACAGAGTTTCCTTGTAGTTTCTATATTTGACAGAGTTTCCTTGTAGTTTCTATATTTGACAGAGTTTCCTTGTAGTTTCTATATTTGACAGAGTTTCCTTGTAGTTTCTATATTTGACAGAGTTTCCTTGTAGTTTCTATATTTGACAGAGTGTCCTTGTAGTTTCTATATTTTACAGAGTTTCCTTGTAGTTTCTATATTTGACAGAGTTTCCTTGTAGTTTCTATATTTGACAGAGTTTCCTTGTAGTTTCTATATTTGACAGAGTTTCCTTGTAGTTTCTATATTTGACAGAGTTTCCTTGTAGTTTTCTATATTTGACAGAGTTTCCTTGTAGTTTCTATATTTGACAGTTTCCTTGTAGTTTCTATATTTGACAGAGTTTCCTTGTAGTTTCTATATTTTGACAGAGTGTCCTTGTAGTTTCTATATTTGACAGAGTGTCCTTGTAGTTTCTATATTTGACAGAGTTTCCTTGTAGTTTCTATATTTGACAGAGTTTCCTTGTAGTTTCTATATTTGACAGAGTTTCCTTGTAGTTTCTATATTTGACAGTTTCCTTGTAGTTTCTATATTTGACAGTTTCCTTGTAGTTTCT
>NW_027638691.1:193825-196325 GCF_951216825.1 Electrona antarctica
GTCTCTAAAGTGTCGGTTCAGTTTAGTTTAGTTTTCGTCAGTGAAAAAAGGTAGTGGACGAACATTTTTCGTCTTAGTTTTAGTCGACGAAAACGACACTGATTGCCTTACAATTCACCCGTATAAGACGTGTTACACGGGACAGTGCATGGTACACAATTCACTGAGAGATCAGAGCCACACACTGGACTGAAATCACTGAGAGATCAGAGCCACTGAGATCAGAGCACCACACTGGACTGATCACTGAGATCAGAGCCACACACTGGACTGAAATCACTGAGATCAGAGCCACACACTGGACTGAATTCACTGAGATCAGAGCCACACACTGGACTGATCACTGAGATCAGGGCCACACACTGGACTGAAATCAAACACATCTTTTCCCTCAAAGTCCCTCGTTGAATATCTAGGCCATGACATCTGCTGTTGGAACACCTCCACACAGTATATGAAGGAGACGACTTGAGCAAGGACACATGGAAGGTGCCAAACTCTATGAAATGGAGTGCAACCCTAAGGATAGAGGCCTGCCTTCTACAAATCTGTAAAAAGGCTTTGTGGTTTGGTGTGTGTCGCGTGCGTGCGTGCGTAATGATGAAATAACCCCTGCTCTTGGCTCAGTAGATGGAGACGGTAAACACCGACAGAGCCAGAGTTGTAAATCGTAGAGGACAGACAGAGGTCCACACATCCAACTGTTCCTTTCTAAGTGTAATCACTTAATCCGTCAACAAACAAAAGAATATATATTTGTACTGACTCACCCTTTTCCACCTTCTTTTTAACAACCTGGACGATGTTTGAGTGGTGCAGCCAGTCCGATAACAGCAATGCCTGTCCCCATGTATGTCCCTATGTATGTCCCTATGTATGTATGTATGTATGTATGTATGTATGTATGTATGTATGTGTGTGTGTGTGTGTGTGTGTGTGTGTGTGTGTGTGTGTGTGTGTGTGTATGTATAGGGTACCAATAGGTGACAAAGTGGCGCTGTTGAGCTTCACACTGTGCACAAGTGCATGATGGGAAGCTGAGTTTTAGTGTATCAGTACAGAACTAAGCCTGGTGAGGCGACCAGGCTTTCCACCTCAGAGGAAAGCCTGGTCTTTGCCGTGTGAACCGGTCTGGAGCGGATGATATCGTTACGTCATGTTGTAGTCATTGTTTTGTAGTCATCAGGATGATATCGTTACGTCATGTTGTAGTCATTGTTTTGTAGTCATCAGGATGATATCGTTACGTCATGTTGTAGTCATTGTTTTGTAGTCATCAGGATGATATCGTTACGTCATGTTGTAGTCATTGTTTTGTAGTCATCAGGCAGGAAGAATCATCCGGAACTTCCTTTTCCCTCCAACCGGAAGAATAACAATAAAAGCTCTCGTAGCCTGTGGCTTTTATTGAGAAAAATCGGTTTGAGGGAAAAGGAAGTTCCGATTGATTGTTCCTGCCTGACGACTACAAAACAATGACTACAACATGACGTAGCGATATCATCCGCTCCCGAAAGGAATGCTGCCCAGGCTAGCACAGAACAGACTACCAGACGCAATAGCATTTGTTGACCACCAAGTGTCACTGTTGCACCACTCACTTCAGATTGATTTTTGTTTCATCATGATTTTTCTTCTTCGTTTGAAGCGTGACGCGGTGGCTGAGCCCTACAATTTGAATGAATAGGCAACGGTAAGGTTAGCATGCTTCAAAGTCATTCATAAAAAAAATACTGTCAATTTCAGCTGCCAGTATAAGTGAAAAAGATCCTTGTCAAAGTGATAATCTTGTCATTTCCTTCATGCGGAATTGTCGTGGATAGGGTGAGAAGTTCATTCACACGAGAGAGACTCGGAGTAGAACCGCTGCTCCTTCGCCTGGAAAGGAGCCAGCTGAGGTGGTTCAGGCATCTGGTTAGGATGCCTCTCGGGCGCCTCCCTATAGGGAGGTCCTCGAGGCACGCCCCACTGGGAGGAGACCCCGGGGCATCTGGTTAGGATGCCTCTTGGGCGCCTCCCTAGGGAGGTCCTCGAGGCACGTTTCACTGGGAGGAGACCCCGGGGCATCTGGTTAGGATGCCTCTCGGGCGCCTCCCTAGGGAGGTCCTCGAGGCACGTCCCACTGGGAGGAGACCCCGGGGCATCTGGTTAGGATGCCTCTCGGGCGTCTCCCTAGGGAGGTCCTCGAGGCACGTCCCACTGGGAGGAGACCCCGGGCATCTGGTTAGGATGCCTCTCGGGCGCCTCCCTAGGGAGGTCCTCGAGGCACGTCCCACTGGGAGGAGACCCCGGGCATCTGGTTAGGATGCCTCTCGGGCGCCTCCCTAGGGAGGTCCTCGAGGCACGTTCCACTGGGAGGAGACCCCCGGGGCAGACCAAGGCACAGTTGGAGGAAACACATCGACTCACTGGCCTTGGAACGTCTCGGGATCCCCCCAGGAGGAAGTCACTAATGTTGCTCTGGAGAGGGATGTCTGGAACACTCTGGTGGAGCTGTTGG
>NW_027638691.1:201325-263825 GCF_951216825.1 Electrona antarctica
AGACATGCGAATCCCTTGACTCCTTCAAAACCGCTCTCAAAGGGCACCTACGGATGGCTGCAATTCGAAACTGGCCCCCGTAAAATCTGAATCCCCCCCCACCGCCCCCCCCCCCTTTTTCCCCTCACTGTATATGTTTCTTTTCCCTTTTTCCCTCCATTATGATGAATTCCTGTACTGTTCTTTGTCTATATAGAAGTGTCTATTTGTACGTCTCTAAATGTTTTGATGAATTGAACATGGTGGACCCTGTTGTAAACAAGTGTAATGCTTAATTGGGTCGTCCACTCACAGTTAACAGCCTTTGTATTGAGTTTGTGCTTGAAATGTACTGTAATTCTGCAAACTGTTAATACAATTTTCAATCAATCAATCAATTCAACAGGAGACGGGCGGCGTTGAGAAATGCACTGGTGTTACGCGTCGTGCAGCGTCTGTGTTTTTTGTTGTTGACGCTTGGCTCGTCGACTAGAGATCATGTCACGTTAAAAAAAAAAACAGTCCACTTCTTTCTTTAGGTACGCATGCATTCACATTGGAACGATCCGTATCTGTATACACTTCAACGTTCCAGAGACCCGCCCCCCATGCGGTCTCGGGGACGGTTGGGCGATCCGCTCCCGGGAACGGTACGCATCATTCACACTACCACAAGATCTGCCAAGTGGTCCCGAGTGCGCACCCGGGACCATAGTGTGCACCCGGGACCATAGTGCACCCGGGACCATAGTGCACCCGGGCCATAGTGCACCCGGGACCATAGTGCACCCGGGACCATAGTGTGCACCCGGGACCATAGTGCACCCGGGACCATAGTGTGCACCCGGGACCATAGTGTGCACCCGGGACCATAGTGTGCACCCGGGACCATAGTGCACCCGGGACCATAGTGCACCCGGGACCATAGTGCGCACCCGGGACCATAGTGCACCCGGGACCATAGTGCGCACCCGGGACCATAGTGCGCACCCGGGACCATAGTGTGCACCCGGGACCATAGTGCACCCGGGACCATAGTGCACCCGGGACCATAGTGCACCCGGGACCATAGTGCACCCGGGACCATAGTGCACCCGGGACCATAGTGTGCACCCGGGACCATAGTGCACCCGGGACCATAGTGCACCCGGGCCATAGTGCACCCGGGACCATAGTGCACCTGGGACCATAGTGTGCACCCGGGACCATAGTGTGCACCCGGGACCATAGTGCACCCGGGACCATAGTGTGCACCCGGGACCATAGTGTGCACCCGGGACCATAGTGTGCACCCGGGACCATAGTGCACCCGGGACCATAGTGCACCCGGGACCATAGTGCGCACCCGGGACCATAGTGCACCCGGGACCATAGTGTGCACCCGGGACCATAGTGCGCACCCGGGACCATAGTGCACCCGGGACCATAGTGTGCACCCGGGACCATAGTGCACCCGGGACCATAGTGCACCCGGGACCATAGTGCACCCGGGACCATAGTGTGCACCCGGGACCATAGTGTGCACCCGGGACCATAGTGTGCACCCGGGACCATAGTGCACCCGGGACCATAGTGCACCCGGGACCATAGTGTGCACCTGGGACCATAGTGCACCTGGGACCATAGTGCGCACCCGGGACCATAGTGCGCACCCGGGACCATAGTGTGCACCCGGGACCATAGTGCACCCGGGACCATAGTGCACCCGGGACCATAGTGTGCACCCAGGACCATAGTGCGCACCCGGGACCATAGTGCACCCGGGACCATAGTGTGCACCTGGGACCATAGTGCACCTGGGACCATAGTGTGCACCCGGGACCATAGTGTGCACCCGGGACCATAGTGTGCACCCGGGACCATAGTGTGCACCCGGGACCATAGTGCGCACCCGGGACCATAGTGCACCCGGGACCATAGTGTGCACCTGGGACCATAGTGCACCTGGGACCATAGTGTGCACCCGGGACCATAGTGCACCCGGGACCATAGTGCGCACCCGGGACCATAGTGCGCACCCGGGACCATAGTGCGCACCCGGGACCATAGTGTGCACCCGGGACCATAGTGTGCACCCGGGACCATAGTGTGCACCCGGGACCATAGTGTGCACCCGGGACCATAGTGCACCCGGGACCATAGTGCACCCGGGACCATAGTGCGCACCCGGGACCATAGTGCGCACCCGGGACCATAGTGCACCCGGGACCATAGTGCGCACCCGGGACCATAGTGCACCCGGGACCATAGCGCACCCGGGACCATAGTGCGCACCCGGGACCATAGTGCACCCGGGACCATAGTGCACCCGGGACCATAGTGTGCACCCGGGACCATAGTGCGCACCCGGGACCATAGTGCACCCGGGACCATAGTGCGCACCCGGGACCATAGTGCACCCGGGACCATAGTGCACCCGGGACCATAGTGTGCACCTGGGACCATAGTGCACCCGGGACCATAGTGCACCCGGGACCATAGTGTGCACCCGGGACCATAGTGTGCACCCGGGACCATAGTGTGCACCCGGGACCATAGTGCACCCGGGACCATAGTGCACCCGGGACCATAGTGCGCACCCGGGACCATAGTGCGCACCCGGGACCATAGTGCGCACCCGGGACCATAGTGCGCACCCGGGACCATAGTGCACCCGGGACCATAGTGCGCACCCGGGACCATAGTGCGCACCCGGGACCATAGTGCGCACCCGGGACCATAGTGCGCACCCGGGACCATAGTGCGCACCCGGGACCATAGTGCACCCGGGACCATAGTGCACCCGGGACCATAGTGTGCACCCGGGACCATAGTGCACCCGGGACCATAGTGCACCCGGGACCATAGTGTGCACCCGGGACCATAGTGCACCCGGGACCATAGTGCACCCGGGACCATAGTGTGCACCCGGGACCATAGTGTGCACCCGGGACCATAGTGCACCCGGGACCATAGTGTGCACCCGGGACCATAGTGTGCACCCGGGACCATAGTGTGCACCCGGGACCATAGTGTGCACCCGGGACCATAGTGTGCACCCGGGACCATAGTGTGCACCCGGGACCATAGTGTGAATTGCCCCTTATTCTACAAATGTCTTCTACAGCAAATCCTGACAGTTTTCTGAAATACCTGTTTCTATATGTATCCATGTCAAGGACCCCCCAGATTAAATACCTGTTTCTATATGTATCCATGTCAAGGACCCCCCAGATTAAATACCTGTTTCTATATGTATCCATGTCAAGGACCCCCCAGATTAAATACCTGTTTCTATATGTATCCATGTCAAGGACCCCCCAGATTAAATACCTGTTTCTATATGTATCCATGTCAAGGACCCCCAAGATTAAATACCTGTTTCTATATGTATCCATGTCAAGGACCCCCCAGATTAAATACCTGTTTCTATATGTATCCATGTCAAGGACCCCCAAGATTAAATACCTGTTTCTATATGTATCCATGTCAAGGACCCCCAAGATTAAATACCTGTTTCTATATGTATCCATGTCAAGGACCCCCAAGATTAAATACCTGTTTCTATATGTATCTATGTCAAGGACCCCCCAGATTAAATACCTGTTTCTATATGTATCCATGTCAAGGACCCCCAAGATTAAATACCTGTGTTTCCTATGTATCCATGTCAAGGACCCCCCAGATTAAATACCTGTGTTTCCTATGTATCCATGTCAAGGACCCCCAAGATTAAATACCTGTGTTTCCTATGTATCCATGTCAAGGACCCCCAAGATTAAATACCTGTGTTTCCTATGTATCTATGTCAAGGACCCCCCAGATTAAATACCTGTTTCTATATGTATCCATGTCAAGGACCCCCAAGATTAAATACCTGTGTTTCCTATGTATCCATGTCAAGGACCCCCAAGATTAAATACCTGTGTTTCCTATGTATCCATGTCAAGGACCCCCAAGATTAAATACCTGTGTTTCCTATGTATCTATGTCAAGGACCCCCCAGATTAAATACCTGTTTCTATATGTATCCATGTCAAGGACCCCCAATATTAAATACCTGTGTTTCCTATGTATCCATGTCAAGGACCCCCAAGATTAAATACCTGTGTTTCCTATGTATCTATGTCAAGGACCCCCAAGATTAAATACCTGTTTCTATATGTATCCATGTCAAGGACCCCCAAGATTATATGTAATTGGCCGCCGACCCCCATCTGAAAATATGTTGTTCCAGGGACCCCCCTCACAGAAGCAAAGATTTGAGTTAAAAACTTTCACTCTGAAATAATATATATTCAAAGATTTGTGCTTCATTTTCACGATTTTTTCAAAAATAGCAGACCTACAAGCTCGTAGCGCGGCACTCGGTGGCGCGCTACGAGCTTGTAGATCTGCTATTTGTCAATAGCTAAAGTATAACATGATGCTTTAAAACACCAAAAGGGGTTCCCGTTCAGAATACGTTTAATCTAACTCCCTGGGTGTCTTCCCGGACAATAAGTGGACACTCGGAGCGTTGACAGAAAGCCACTGGACAGGGAGGGATCCAACCCAACTATGAGGGAACTCGGGCAAGATGGAGCGTCCGACATCTGGTTGTACTCAGACTGTGATCCTCCAGGAGCGCGATGGGACTCAGGAGGTCTTCCCCACACACTGCGTTAACCCTTTTCCTCCTGTGGCCATTATTCTATACAAAATGTCTTATAAATCATGACAGTTTTCTGATGTTTCTATATCAGTGGTTCTCAAACATTTTCATGTCAAGGTCCAAAATGTCAAAAATTATATGTAATTGGCCACCGACCCCCCCCCCATCCGAACATATGTTGTTCCAGGGACCCCCCCCCCCCCCCCCCCAGAAGCAAAGACTTGACTTATAAACGTTTGCTCTGAAAGAATATATATTCAAAGATTTGCGGCACATTTTTCACAACTTTTCAAAAAATAGCAGACCTACTAAGCTCGTAGCACTCGGTGCCGCGCTACGAGCTTAGTAGGTCTGCTAGTAGGTCTGCTAGTAGGTCTTAGTAGGAGCTTAGTAGGTCTGCTAGTAGGTCTGCTAGTAGGTCTTAGTAGGAGCTTAGTAGGTCTGCTATTTTTCAACAGCTAAAGTATAACACAATGCTCTTAGAACACCAAAAGGGGGTTCCCGTCCAGAATGCGTTAACACTGTGATGGCAGCACATCTGGATCCTTGGACCGCGAAGCGAGCCATGGCCGCTACTCTGTCGCTCCTGCTTGAAGAGCCTACAATGTCTATAGTGAGATGTCATGCGATTGACCCGAAAACTCCGGCAAAGCCGAGAGCTATTACAGCCATAGCTCCGCATCAATACGTGACCGTGAATGGAATTTGTCTGAACGTTTTTAGCGCTAACGAGACTATAAGTCAAATAAATAGCGGTGGAATAGTGATCTATTCTATACACTACTGGTTCTCAATGTCGGGAACCCCAACGCGTCCTTGATCGTCAGGAACCAAAATGGACCGTTATACGATCTGTGACTCAAGAAAGAAATATCATAGAACCAAAATGGGCCAGCAAGGGAACGATCTACACAGACAGTGTTAACCCATTTTGGTGTTTTAAGCATTATGTTTTGCTTTAGCCATTTAAAAATAGCAGGTCTGCTATTTTTGACAAATTGTGAAATGTGGGCTAATATAAGCCCTCAATGGGGGTTGGGTTTTTGTTTTGTGCTAATTCGCTTATTTCCATCGAAATAAGTAGTAAAGTGTGCCGCTTGGGATACTATTTACATTATGAAGAGAGGATATAAAAAAAGGATTTTTCAGAGATAGAAATAAGCAAATTCAATTCAATTCAATTCAATTCAATTCAATTCAATTCAATTCAATTCAATTCAATTCAATTCAATTCATTGAGGGCTTATGGTAGGGGAAATAGCCAATAATGCACTTTTGTACAAAATAACACCTGGACCACAAGTACAAATAAAGGTAAGAAAGCCTTCTAGTATGGAATTCTCCTTTAACTCCAGCAAGGGTGCATTTTCACTACCCTACACTGACAAGACTATAGCCTGATTTATATTTAATTGAACGTCAGTGGCGTAAATAGCCGATCTACATGTTTGGGTACCGGCTGTTCTCAGCTTACGCTAAACTTCATATTTGTACGTTCTCCGAGCCCAGTATAGGTTTCCCCGGCCGTTTGAATAGCTTGCTTCAACCCTCTGAATGCGCCTTAACTAACAACAGATACAACACACGCACGCACGCACGCACGCACGCACGCACGCACGCACAGCGCTTGAACTTCCCCCAGCTGTGAAGTACACCGAGGCACACGGTTCAAGTCACGCATGGCTTCCAAACAGTTGCTTCCACGGCAGTGAGGAGAGAGTGTCATGCTGAGCTTAGTTAATCAACTACAGCGGCCTGGAGAGGCGACAGGAACCCTGCGCTACTCGAGAGGCGACAGGAACCCTGCGCTACTCGAGAGGCGACAGGAACCCTGCGCTACTCGAGAGGCGACAGGAACTCTGCGCTACTCGAGAGGCGACAGGAACCCTGCGCTACTCGAGAGGCTACAGGAACCCTGTGCTACTCGAGAAGCGACAGGAACCCTGCGCTACTCGAGAGGCGACAGGAACCCTGCGCTACTCGAGAGGCGACAGGAACCCTGCGCTACTCGAGAGGCGACAGGAACCCTGCGCTACTCGAGAGGCGACAGGAACCCTGCGCTACTCGAGAGGCGACAGGAACCCTGCGCTACTCGAGAGGCGACAGGAACCCTGCGCTACTCGAGAGGCGACAGGAACCCTGCGCTACTCGAGAGGCGACAGGAACCCTGCGCTACTCGAGAGGCGACAGGAACCCTGCGCTACTCGAGAGGCGACAGGAACCCTGCGCTACTCGAGAGGCGACAGGAACCCTGCGCTACTCGAGAGGCGACAGGAACCCTGCGCTACTCGAGAGGCGACAGGAACCCTGCGCTACTCGACGCTGCAGAACTCTATAACATGATGCTTTAAAACACCAAAAGGGGTTCCTGCCCAGAATGGGTTAAAAACAACTTTGGGTCATGTCATCGCCCACTCAGGCTTCATGTGAACAACCTCAGACCGTTTTTGAGTTGCTTAATTCAGTATTTAGATATTTGATATTAATTTTGATATAAAGTTTGTGCATTTGTTCATTTTGTTGAAATGTACTGTAATTCTGGCAAACTGTTAATAAATACTTCAATCAATAGATTTTAGTCTTAGTCAGAGTCTCTTGAATAGTTTTCATTTAGTTTTAGTCACATTTAGTCACACACCTGGAATGTTTTAGTGTTAAGTTTAAATCTAGTCGACTAAAATGTATTTTGGCGGGCCTTGATGCCGTCGAAATGACTGATTTCACACTTGCTGAAAATAGCCGATCTACAAGCTTGTAGATCGGCTATTTTCAGCATGCAACCAAGTGTAAAATGACTCATACTGGATCCCTTGTCCACTAGTCCCTTCCTAACATTTTAGTCTAGTTTGTATTTGTTGACGAAATTGTCAGTATATTCTAGTCTCAGTTTTAGTCGTCATAGCTTATAGTTTTCATTTCGTTTTTGACAGTGGGAAAAGGTAGTCGACGTTCATTTCTCGTCTTAGTTGTAGTCGACGAAAACAACACGGCCTGCAGACATCACAACATTACCTCTGATCAGTGGTCTGCAGACACATTACCTCTGCTCAGTGGTCTGCAGACACATTACCTCTGCTCAGTGGTCTGCAGACATCACAACATTACCTCTGATCAGTGGTCTGCAGACACATTACCTCTGCTCAGTGGCCTGCAGACACATTACCTCTGCTCAGTGGCCTGCAGACATCACAACATTACCTCTGATCAGTGGTCTGCAGACACAACATTACCTCTGCTCAGTGGCCTGCAGACACATTACCTCTGCTCAGTGGTCTGCAGACACATTACCTCTGCTCAGTGGTCTGCAGACACATTACCTCTGCTCAGTGGTCTGCAGACACAACATTACCTCTGCTCAGTGGTCTGCAGACATCACAACATTACCTCTGCTCAGTGGTCTGCAGACACAACATTACCTCTGCTCAGTGGTCTGCAGACACAACATTACCTCTGCTCAGTGGCCTGCAGACACATTACCTCTGCTCAGTGGTCTGCAGACACATTACCTCTGCTCAGTGGTCTGCAGACACAACATTACCTCTGCTCAGTGGTCTGCAGACATCACAACATTACCTCTGCTCAGTGGTCTGCAGACATCACAACATTACCTCTGCTCAGTGGTCTGCAGACACAACATTACCTCTGCTCAGTGGTCTGCAGACACAACATTACCTCTGCTCAGTGGCCTGCAGACACAACATTACCTCTGCTCAGTGGTCTGCAGACACATTACCTCTGCTCAGTGGTCTGCAGACATCACAACATTACCTCTGCTCAGTGGCCTGCAGACACAACATTACCTCTGCTCAGTGGTCTGCAGACACAACATTACCTCTGCTCAGTGGTCTGCAGACATCACAACATTACCTCTGCTCAGTGGTCTGCAGACACATTACCTCTGCTCAGTGGTCTGCAGACACAACATTACCTCTGCTCAGTGGTCTGCAGACACAACATTACCTCTGCTCAGTGGTCTGCAGACACATTACCTCTGCTCAGTGGTCTGCAGACACAACATTACCTCTGCTCAGGGGTCTGCAGACACATTACCTCTGCTCAGTGGTCTGCTGCAGACCAGCACGACGTGGATTCCTCTGAAATGGAGGTGGTGTTGGATGAGAGCATAATGTACTCAACCAACCTTCCCTACAATGAATTATGGGTTGAAAAACCTGAGCCTGCATGCTCTTAGTCAGAGAGAGAGAGAGAGAGAGAGAGACAGACAGAGAGAGAGACAGACAGAGACAGAGGGAGAGACAGAGAGAGAGAGAGAGAAAGAGAGAGAGAGAGAGAGAGAGAGAGAGAGAGAGAGAGATTATTCTTAAACTCTTTCTCTCTCCTAGTAGTCATTATGTTGGACCACTCACACATACATTGGTTTGGGGCCAAAAGACTCATCTCTCTCTCTCTCTCTCTCCCCCCCCCTCTCTCTCTCTCCCCCCCTCTCTCTCCCCCCCCCTCTCTCTCTCTCCTCCCCTCTCTCTCCCCCCCTCTCTCCCTCTCTCCCCCTCTGTCTCTCTACCCCCCCCCCCCTCTGTCTCTCTCTCTCCCCCCTCTCTCTCTCTCTCCCCCTCATAATCCTGCACTTTATTTTCCAAATGGCAATAATTTCAAGAGCCTGTCGAGATCAAGGCATCGTTTGCGTCACACTTGGGCCGTTTATACATCCTGATTGATGTGGTGCATCTTTGGAGAATAATTAAATATGTTGGGTTGTGTTTTCTTTTCCTTCTGCAGACAACAAGCTCGTCAGCTCTCGATTCAACCAAGTCGATCTGCTGACGATGTGGTCGTCTGTACGGGAACCTTCAACATTTGTTACGATAGAGTTTATCCACTAGGACAGGGGTTCTCAACGTTTTTGGCCGGGGACCCCCGGAAATGCTTTGGCAATGTCTCGGGACCCCCTCCCCGCCCCCTCCCGAAATATAAATTTGCTGCTACAATAACCTTAATCCATTTAGGTTTGACGTCGAAATTTTAAAAAAAAAGTCTTCTGAAAAAAATATATATTCAAAGATTTGTGCCGCATTTTCATGATTTTTCAAAAATAGCAGACCTACTGTACAAGCTCAGTTTTAGTCGTCGTAGCTCAGTTTTCATTCATTTTCCATTTAGTTTTCGTCAGTGGAAAAAGGTAGTCGACGAACATTTTTTGTCATAGTTTTAGTCGACGAAAACAAGTACTACTCAGAGTTTTCCCTAGAGATGTCCCGATACTTTATCGGTATCGTGAAAAGTATCGGTATCGGCCCTTATTTGTCATATCGGGTCATATCGGTATCGGCGAATATCTCAGTCTAACCACCGATCCGACACAGGGGGTAAGGGCTTGACACTATGGCAGGTAAATAAAATGTTGGGGCATGTGGAGTTTGCCCAAAACTGCAAGTGCACATTTGAGTGAGGAGTCTGCTATAAACACAACACGAGATATATAGCTAGATAGCTATAAACACAACACGAGATATATAGCTAGATAGCTATAAACACAACACCAGATCACGACACTGGTATCGGTATACACAGAAATTGTGGTATCGGGATGGAACAATGGTCCAAATGAAATGACGAGAATGTTTTTACGAGTAATAATGTTTACGTTAGGTACGATGATATTTAACGTCCACAATTCCCATTTTCTTGCATAATAAACTTAATAAGCCAAATAACTCGTGGTCCCATAAAAAAAAATGGCAAATCAGGCTGATTTCAACGACGGTATCATCAAAGTCCAGAAACACACATCAGAAATAATATTTACTGCAGAGATCCAGAGACAGCTGCTGAGGCCACGCCCCCAGAGGAAGACTCATTTGAACTCCGTCGTCTCATACGCTCCCTCAAACGGTGTAAATTACGGCGGCTCGACGGCCAGGACTGACAAGGTTAATCATTGTTGATGATACCCCAGAGTGTGGTTCCTGGAAGCAGCGGCAGGGACTTCTCAACCATTTTTCCAGGATTATTTGTAACAATTCAGCATAATAGTTCGACTGGATCGAAACTGTGAGTGATGTAATGGTGATTGGCAAAGGATTCGTGCGTGCGTGCGTGCGTGCGTGCGTGCGTGCGTGCGTGCGTGCGTGCGTGCGTGCGTGCGTGCGTGCGTGCGTGCGTGCGTGCGTGCGTGCGTGCGTGGGGTGGTGTGTGAGTGAGAGAGAGCGAGAGAGGTGAAGGGAAGAGAGATAGAGGGGAAAGAAAGAAAGAAAGAAAGCAAGCTAAGGAATGGGTACGGAACAGGCCAGAGGGCGAGATAGATACGACCATGGGGACTCGCATTTGATGGCATTTGGCTCAGATGACTGACTTTCCCCCATAACAACTTTATATTAATCTCTGCAGCATTTCAGAGTGATGTGCAACTATAATGCTGCTGGTGAAAAACAGTGCGCCGTTACTAAGACAGATGGAGAAAACCCCCTCCACTTCCATGGAGAAAACCCCCTCCACTTCCATGGAGAAAACCCCCTCCACTTCCATGGAGAAAACCCCCTCCACTTCCATGGAGAAAACCCCCTCCACGTCCATGGAGAAAACCCCCTCCACTTCCATGGAGAAAACCCCCTCCACTTCCATGGAGAAAACCCCCTCCACTTCCATGGAGAAAACCCCCTCCACTTCCATGGAGAAAACCCCCTCCACTTCCATGGAGAAAACCCCCTCCACTTCCATGGAGAAAACCCCCTCCACTTCCATGGATAGCTGGACCCGTGGATAAGTACCGCGGGCAGACACACAACACAACATCTCATACTGTAGCTTAAGCCATTTAGGCCTGACGTCGAAAATTGGGAGCGTTCTACCCATTGCTGACTGTCTGAATACCAAAAAAAAGAAAAAAGAAAAGTCATTAAAATTTGGACATTATTATTGCTTATAGCAGCTTTAAAGATCTGTAACGCCGGGACAACGCTCCACACGTCCCAAACTTTTCTCCCTGCTGGCTCCAAAACTATGGAATGCACTTCCCATCACAGTCAGAACTGCAGCCTCACTCCCAATCTTCCGCCGTAGTCTGAAAACACCCACCTCTTCAGACTCCACCATGGCCCGTAGCACTTGCCCTAGCCTAGCCCCCTTAGATAGCACTTTATGTAGACTTAGATAGTATTTTAAACAGACTTATAGCTTGTTACGTAGACAGCACTAGAATTGCATTTTTATGTAGTCATAGCACTTTATAGAACACATGTATAATATATAATATAGTATAGTATGTATAGTTTACATAGATACTCCACTGTTACGTTCTTAGTTTACGCTTGAGTCATGATAACTACTTTTTATATATGTGATGTATGCCATGCTTTTGTTATTTGTTTTGAATGTAATTACCTTCCGCTCCTGGCGGAGTACTCCGTGTGATAAGCTTTATTATTGATATAAAACCGGATTGCTGATTACTATTTTTTTTTATTATTTTAGCTCGGCCTTTCCTTCTTTAGCGATCCTAGACCAGATTGCGCAAGCGCGCTGCCGTCCACCTCCCTTTATACAGGCTGACTAAAAGCTGAATAACTCCTAATCTACGGAGCTCTCCGTGGTTTGGATAAAACGCGCGATGTTCGGAGGTCTTTGCTGATTATCCGGTGGTCTAGATGGAAACATGGCGCTTTCTAGAGCAAGGATGGCTATATTTTAGCAAGCTAGCATTGACGCTATTTATTTAGCATAAGATGGACGCCCACAACATCCGTTTCTGTGCGTGCAACCTCTAAATCGCCCCGCAGAGCCTCGGCAGTCAGAGGTTGGCTTTGCGTCCAGCAGGTGGCAGTAAACCTGTTAAATTGAAGCAAAAACGAAAAAAGTTTTTTTCAAAAAAACTAAATGAAAACTAAGCTATGGTGACTAAAACTAAGACTAAATATACTGACAATTTCGTCAACAAATAAAAACTAGACTAAAATGTTAGGATGGGACTAGTGGACAAGAGATCCAGTATAAGTCATTTTACGTTTGGTTGTATGCTGAAAATAGCCGATCTACAAGCTCACAACGCGTCGCAGCGACCCCCAGGGGTTAACTGGGGACAGGGAGGAACTCCTATGGTCACAATACACTCTATAGTAGGGGGGATTATCACAACAAAACAAAAAAATAAGTTATATTTGAATTAAAGCGCAAATAACATGCATTTTAAAACTGCTTTTAATATGTAATATCATATTGTCTATGTCCCTCAAAGTTATTTCTAATGGTTTGAGCCTCAATCACCACTCTGATATAACCAGGCCTTGTCATTTCTTTCTGGACTTTGAAAGCAGTTTTAGCTGCAGTACCACAATGTCCTGAGGTGGTGGGGGCGCTGATATGCAGATTATTTAATATTTGAGTCATTATAATACTGATGCTAGATAAAACCAGGCTTGTTTCCATTCCATGCCAGCTTGGAAAATCAACAATGGTGGACATTGTAAACAAAGTGGAAATGCACATTTGGAACTGAAGACTGAAGAAGAGGAGGAATTATACAAAGTAGGGTGACATTGATGACATCACGATGAGGACAAAATCAGTTGAGCTGTTTCTGAGAGCAATTTCCATTAAAACACCCATATGATATGAAAGCCTGATTGTTCAAAATTGGTTATTTGTGGGGATAGAAAACACATATGGGAGCCCAAAAAACACATAAGAAATTTGTAGGTCTGCTATTTTTGAAAAATCGTAAAAATGCAGAAACAAATCTTTGAATATATAGATTATATCTTTCAGAGCGAACGTTTTTTTTATTTCGACGTCAGGCCTAAATGGGTTAAAACGTTAGAAGGGTGGTGTCTCTCACCCTGTCCGTCCAGAAGGGGTTAAAACGTTAGAAGGGTGGTGTCTCTCACCCTGTCCGTCTACAAGGGGTTAAAACGTTAGAAGGGTGGTGTCTCTCACCCTGTCCGTCTACAAGGGGTTAAAACGTTAGAAGGGTGGTGTCTCTCACCCTGTCCGTCTACAAGGGGTTAAACGTTAGAAGGGTGGTGTCTCTCACCCTGTCCGTCCAGAAGGGGTTAAAACGTTAGAAGGGTGGTGTCTCTCACCCTGTCCGAAGCGCCCCGTCTTGTGCACGTCGGCGGCCTGTCGGTAGCCCAGCATCCTGCACACCACGTCTGCGTCCTTCTTGTCCCAGGTGTCGTCACACACCGTGCCCCAGCGCCGCTCGTGGTACACCTCCACGCGCCCCTCGTGGGGGCCCGACCCGTTCACCAGCCGCACCAGGGTGTCCACCACTGAAACGCATGCACGGCACGCAACGCACAGACACACACACACACACACACACACACACACACACACACACACACACACACACACACGCACACACCCAGACACACACACACTCAAAGTCAAAGTCGTACGATTTGTCAAATTGTCACACACGATACCGCAGTGATATTCGTTCTCCGTATTTGACCCATCTCTTGGAGCAGTGAGCTGCAGCCGTGCCGCGCTCGGGAATCATTTGATTAGTATATTTGACTCCCCAATCCAACCCTTTGATGCTGAGTGCCAAGCAGGGACTGACCCCCCAATCCAACCCTTTGATGCCGAGTGCCAAGCAGGGACTGACCCCCCAATCCAACCCTTTGATGCTGAGTGCCAAGCAGGGAGGCATTGGGTCCCATTTTTACAGTCTTTGGTATGATCCGGCCGGGGATCGAAACCCCAAACTCCCAGTCTCAGGGCGGACACTCTAACCACAAGGCCACTGAGCTGGTGCACGCACGCACGTGCACCAGCTCAGTGGCCTTGTGGGTGGCGCACGCACGCACGCACGCACGCACACACACACACACACACACACACACACACACACACACACACACACACACACACACACACACACACACACACACACACACACACACACACACACACACACACACACACACACACACACACACACACACACACACACACACACACACACACACACACACACACACACACACACACACACACACACACACACACACACACTTTTTTTTGTCTCTCCCACTGTCAGATCAATAAGATTGTACTGTATGGCTAATAAGATGCATGTCACTGTGGTTAATAAGATGCATGTCACTGTGGCTAATAAGATGCATGTCACTGTGGTTAATAAGATGCATGTCATTGTGGCTAATAAGATGCATGTCACTGTGGCTAATAAGATGCATGTCACTGTGGTTAATAAGATGCATGTCATTGTGGCTAATAAGATGCATGTCATTTTGTCTAAAACTATTTAACATGCAGTCCGAGTAGAAAATAGGGTTTAAGTGGTTAACAGATTGCTGCATGACTGTGTTTGTGGAGCCTCCATTTTTCCTGGCAGGGCTTTGAAGTCAATAAGTACAGAGGATAATGTTTCCCCAGAGTGTTTATGAGTTTAACGAAGCCCTGTAAATCAAACAACAACAAAAACAACACTAAATAATACATAAATAAACTTATAGTGCGGCGGTTAAGCTCATATATGGAAGGTATTGTGCATTTTATGACTAAAGCATGAAACTTTCAGAATATCATCTACACACCCCAAGGTTTGATTTCAGACATGGAACCACTTTCTGACTGACCTCTGGTGACCTTGAGGGGTCATTGACCTCAGAATTGCATTTTTTGCACGTTTTGCTCCATTATTTTCCACTATAATAATTATTTATGTTTGTTAAATGGAAGTTTTGTTCTAATGAATGACAACTTAAAGCCCAAAAGTCTACAGAGATGGTGAATCATGTCAACTTTTATGATATAAATGTTATGACATTGTAATAACATTAAAAACATCTATAGAGAGCGGTTAAGCTCATATATGGAAGGTATTGTGCATTTTATGACTAAAGCATGACACTTTCTACAGTGCTAGCAAAATAAAATAAAGATGCAGCTCTTCATAGAGCTACAAAAAGGACTGTATGAAGAGGTATAAGGAGATGGTCAAAGCGAAGAGTAAAAAATGACAAGAACCACAGAAGAGATAGTTGTCGTTATTTTAACATTATTTTATTGGTCTTAATCTTTTTTTAATGAAGTTATGGAAGAAAAAAATACAGAAAGACTTGATTGATGAGTTTTTTTGGTTTTTATATCCAATGAATATCGTTACAGTATATTCAAAGGTGCTATAGGGCATAGCAGTGGTGGCTATTTTATGGTTCCATCCATCCAGACTCCATTCATTTTTCACATATAGAGATTTCCAAACAATATATATATCAATCCAGGATCCAGGGTCCTGGTAATTAATGACCATAAATAAAAACAAAACAAAGGCTATTGTATATTATATAATTAAATATTTAAAAATAAATCACAGATTCAAATGTTTTAACGTCATGATTCAGTACGGTCCTGGATGGCTTGATTCTATAGGCTTATTATTTTTTTTATATAAATATTCGTAGAAATCTCTATGGGGGAAAAACAATGGGGTCTGGAACGATGGAACCCGAAAATGGCTGCCACTGCTATTGTATGCCCTATTCATCTCATGATTTTGGTTTTGGGGGCAGCATGGCGAGCTTTCAGTTTTCATACGTTTTGGGGGAAGTAACTGTTGGATACTCTTAAGCCTTCTATACCAGGTGGCAGGAATTTAAGGAGATGTTGGGAGATAATATGGTACCATTTCTGTCATAACACTTGCTACCAGTGACATCGATGGAGAATCCAAGCTAAAGCAAAATCAAATTAAAACATTTAAATGTTCGAAATGAAAAACCTGCCTAACGACAATGTCACCGGTAGGCAAGTCTCTGAACTGTCCACAGCCCTACTCTGAGACACAGACTGAGTGGACAAAAATTTTACCATAATGAGCACTAGTGAGTTCACTTAGAACCACAACCTCACACTCAATGGTCTTTTTCCACTATCTTCATCATCTCTCTCCTCATTCCCTTCAGCCTCTACATCTTCTTTGTCTTCATCTTTGTGTATTAGACCTTATATTAACCATATTGGAAAATTCTGTTTTCTGCTTCAATTAGGTTATTGCTGCTCAAGGCCGTCAGACCTTTGAGGTCAGGGGTAGTTGGGGATTAAGGGTCTTGCTTATGTATACCTCGACACATTGCCAGGGCCTGGAATTGAACCTGGGACCTTCTGTTTCCCAGGTGGCTCATTCAGCTATGGCCATCCTTCTTGTGAATGGGTTGTAGAAGTTCCAACAGGAACTGTATTGAGAGACTAGGCATGGTACTTTCTCACAGGGTAGGAGAGTAAGGAGACAGTATCACAAGCACAAGCATCTGATAACACTCGATGCCTGCTTTTATCACAGACATGTTCATCAATGTTCCAATGCAGCCAATGCATGACATCAGAGTGTGCATCAGGCCTTGCTTTCAGATTCCAAGACGTCCGATCATCTACCTCATGAGCCACTGCTGCCCCGTCACTCCACTGGATTAGACATGTCATAAAATAGACCGAAAGACGAATTATTATATACTTTATGCAAATTATGCAAATGAGGAACAATTTCATAATTTAGTTATGGCAAGAGATTAATTTATGTAACATAATATAGATGTAGACTATAAAACAACCTTGATATGTTGACTAAAAGCAATAACACTATAGCTAATTCCTAATTTGTACCTACGTTTTACATAATTTATGCCAATTATGCTAATGAGGAAAGGGTGTATGACTTCACCATAATAACAGATGCATTTATGGATATCACAAACATAGACTTTGACTCTTAAGTCACCTTTCAAAGTTAAATGGATGCAAAATGATAGCCATTTCCAGTTAATTTGCTCATTAAGCTTATTTATTTGCTCATTATGCTAATTACTAAAATTGTCCAACATATAACTTTTAGCAAACAATCATCATCTGCCAGCCTATAGATTTTAATCATAAAAGTTTAAAGGAAAAAACATTTCTGGGTTTAACATGGGCAGTTTACAGCATGGTTTGACAGCCCGAAATGTGTACAGCCTCTGACAATTTCCAGATGTAAATTCAGAAGTGTTTCCACGTCTAAAAACAAACCTCATGGTATATAGAAACACTGTAGAAAGTGCCATGCTTTAGTCATAACATGCACAATACCTTCCATATATGAGCTTAACCGCCTCACTCTCTCTCTCCACACTATCTCTCTCCTAGATGTTTTTAATGTTATAACAATGTCATAACATTTATATCATAAAAGTTGACATGATTCACCATTTATGTAGACTATTGGGGTTTAAGTTGTCATTCATTAGAACAAAACTTCCATTTAACAAACATAATAAATTATTATAGTGGAAAATAATGGAGCAAAACGTGCAAAAATGCAATTCTGAGGTCAATGACCCCTCAAGGTCACCAGAGGTCAGTCAGAAAGTGGTTCCACGTCTGAAATCAAACCTTGGGGTGTGTAGATGATATTCTGAAAGTTTCATGCTTTAGTCATAAAATGCACAATTGGTTTGGTTATCCGCCGCACTATTAGAGTAATAGTGTGTTTTCTTGGTACCAATCCTTTTCCATAAAGTCATAGAAAATAGGCCAGGAGAATGTCTTTCTCCTAAAATAAATGAAATTACACCAACGGCTCGAGGCGAGTCAATGTTTTCTTTCCTGTGTTGACTCATTTGTAAGAAGCAGGGTGGTTTTAGTCAATTTGCAGTTCCCACTTTTGTCCAAAAGTAATTTCTCAACAACTGTTGACTGTTTTGCACACAATGTGACAGGCCCGTCTGGCAAGCAGCTGCATATTGGGGTCCTGAGAGGGCGAGGGGAAGGGGAAGGGTGTCCAATATACTTTATACTATTGGGGTCCTGAGAGGGCGAGGGGAAGGGGAAGGGTGTCCAATATACTTCTATTGGGGTCCTGAGAGGGCGAGGGGAAGGGGAAGGGTGTCCAATATACTATTGGGGTCCTGAGAGGGCGAGGGGAAGGGGAAGGGTGTCCAATATACTTTTCTGGAAAAGCACCATCCTCATCTGCCAGCCCTTATTCACGCACCTTATTAGGACTAACCGAGGTGACGGGAGAGGACCAATACAAACTAGACTCAAATGATAGGAAGGGACTATAGTGGACAAGAGATCCAGTATAAGTCATTTTACAATTGGTTGCATGCTGGAAATAGCCGATCTACAAGCTTGTAGATCTGCTATTTTCAGCAAGTGTAAAAACTTGCATTGGTATCAAGGCCCGCCAAAATACATTTTAGGCGGGCGAGAACATGTGAGGGTACCTACCCTAGGGGACACGGGGAGAACATGTGAGGGTACCTACCCTAGGGGACACGGGGAGAACATGTGAGGGTACCTACCCTAGGGGACACGGGGAGAACATGTGAGGGTACCTACCCTAGGGGACACGGGGAGAACATGTGAGGGTACCTACCCTAGGGGATACGGGGAGAACATGTGAGGGTACCTATACCTACCTACCCTAGGGGATACGGGGAGAACATGTGAGGGTACCTACCCTAGGGGACACGGGGAGAACATGTGAGGGTACCTACCCTAGGGGACACGGGGAGAACATGTGAGGGTACCTACCCTAGGGGACACGGGGAGAACATGTGAGGGTACCTGCTCTATAGGGGACACGGGCGACACTAGCGTTGACTCCCATTGCAACAATGGAATGCATAAGTGCTCATTCTCTCTCAATGGGATAGTTCCAGCCATAGGAGCAATGTATGGAACTATAGCCCAACAGGCACCCGCTTTGTCTCAATGGGATAGTTCCAGCCATAGGAGCAATGTGTGGAACTATAGCCCATAAGGCACCCGCTTTGTCTCAATGGGATAGTTCCAATGTATGGAACTATAGCCCAACAGGCACCCGCTTTGTCTCAATGGGATAGTCCCAATGTATGGAACTATAGCCCAACAGGCACCCGCTTTGTCTCAATGGGATAGTTCCAATGTATGGAACTATAGCCCAACAGGCACCCGCTTTGTCTCAATGGGATAGTTCCAATGTTTGGAACTATAGCCCATAGGCACCCGCTTTGTCTCAATGGGATAGTTCCAATGTATGGAACTATAGCCCATAGGCACCCGCTTTGTCTCAATGGGATAGTTCCAATGTGTGGAACTATAGCCCATAGGCACCCGCTTTGTCTCAATGGGATAGTTCCAATGTTTGGAACTATAGCCCATAGGCACCCGCTTTGTCTCAATGGGATAGTTCCAATGTTTGGAACTATAGCCCATAGGCACCCGCTTTGTCTCAATGGGATAGTTCCAATGTATGGAACTATAGCCCATAGGCACCCGCTTTGTCTCAATGGGATAGTTCCAATGTATGGAACTATAGCCCAACAGGCACCCGCTTTGTCTCAATGGGATAGTTCCAATGTATGGAACTATAGCCCAACAGGCACCCGCTTTGTCTCAATGGGATAGTTCCAATGTATGGAACTATAGCCCAACAGGCACCCGCTTTGTCTCAATGGGATAGTTCCAATGTTTGGAACTATAGCCCACAGGCACCCGCTTTGCGGCGAGATCAAAGCGTGTCGCTACTCTCCTACTCTGTACGCCCTGAAGGGGCGTGCCCCTTGATGCCCCAAATAATAATCTATTAAATAAACCAATAATCCATCAAAGCTAATACAACTACAGTAATAATGCCATATATAATCAAAACAATCATGATAATACAAATAATAATAATCAAATAAACAAAAACAGTGAAAATAAATCCCTTTTAAAATGTTTTATTTTGATGAATGTGGTCCTGACATAACTATTCTCATGTGTAACCTGTAAACTGGCCTGATACTGTGCGTGCGTGCGTGTGCGTGCTTGTGTGTGTGTGTGTGCGTGTGTGCGTGCGTGCAGTAGGCCTATACCATAGATAGAGTAATAAAAGGGTAGAGACCGAACCGGAGCGATAGCCCCGCCCCCAGCTATTCATTTCAGTGGAAGTTGCTCAGTGGCGTTTTGAAGCACCCGGAAGACTGCCGGAAGTATAATTATAACTCAATGGCTCGAGAGTATTAGCCTAGCCTAAGTTTAGCCTCGCCTAAGTTTAGCCTATAGCCTAGCCTAAGTTTAGCCTAGCCTAAGTTTAGCCTATAGCCTAGCCTAAGTTTAGCCTATAGCCTAGCTGACGCACGTGACGTCATGAACGTCCGTCCACCTCCATGAAAGTGCTGCAGTTCCTCTGTTCGCCAGTAGGGTTAGTGGCAGCTTCAACGTTGGATAGCCTTACTGGTACTATGGGGGCTTGGCCTACACTCACTACTCCTGTACTGTACCTTACTGTACCTTACTGTACCTTACTGGTACTATGGGGGCTTGGCCTACACTCACTACTCCTGTACTGTACCTTACTGTACCTTACTGTACCTTACTGGTACTATGGGGGCTTGGCCTACACTCACTACTCCTGTACTGTACCTTACTGTACCTTACTGTACCTTACTGGTACTATGGGGGCTTGGCCTACACTCACTACTCCTGTACTGTACCTTACTGTACCTTACTGTACCTTACTGGTACTATGGGGGCTTGGCCTACACTCACTACTCCTGTACTGTACCTTACTGTACCTTACTGTACCTTACTGGTACTATGGGGGCTTGGCCTACACTCACTACTCCTGTACTGTACCGTACCGTACTGTACTGTACTGTACTGTACTGTACTGTACTGTACTGTACTGTACTGTACTGTACTGTACTGTACTGTACTGTACCGTACTGTACCGTACTGTACTTACTGTACTTACTGGTACTATGGGGGCTTGGCCTACACTCACTACTCCTGTATTGTACCGTACTGTACCGTACTGTACTGTACCGTACTGTACTTACTGGTACTATGGGGGCTTGGCCTACACTCACTACTCCTGTACTGTACCGTACTGTACTTACTGTACTTACTGTACTTACTGTACTGTACCGTACTGTACCTTACTGTACCTTACTGGTACTATGGGGGCTTGGCCTACACTCACTACTCCTGTACTGTACCTTACTGTACCTTACTGTACCTTACTGTACCTTACTGGTACTATGGGGGCTTGGCCTACACTCACTACTCCTGTACTGTACCGTACTGTACCTTACTGTACCTTACTGTACCTTACTGGTACTATGGGGGCTTGGCCTACACTCACTACTCCTGTACTGTACCGTACTGTACTTACTGTACTTACTGTACTTACTGTACTGTACCGTACTGTACCTTACTGTACCTTACTGGTACTATGGGGGCTTGGCCTACACTCACTACTCCTGTACTGTACCTTACTGTACCTTACTGTACCTTACTGTACCTTACTGGTACTATGGGGGCTTGGCCTACACTCACTACTCCTGTACTGTACCGTACTGTACCTTACTGTACCTTACTGTACCTTACTGGTACTATGGGGGCTTGGCCTACACTCACTACTCCTGTACTGTACCGTACTGTACTTACTGTACTTACTGTACTGTACCGTACTGTACCTTACTGTACCTTACTGGTACTATGGGGGCTTGGCCTACACTCACTACTCCTGTACTGTACCTTACTGTACCTTACTGTACCTTACTGTACCTTACTGGTACTATGGGGGCTTGGCCTACACTCACTACTCCTGTATTGTACCGTACTGTACTGTACCGTACTGTACTTACTGTACTTACTGGTACTATGGGGGCTTGGCCTACACTCACTACTCCTGTACTGTACCTTACAGTACCTTACTGGTACTATGGGGGCTTGGCCTACACTCACTACTCCTGTACTGTACCTTACTGTACCGTACTGTATGTCCCCAGACTGCTCCTCTGTAAGGCAAGGGGATTTATTGCCTTAGTTGGAGAGGAACTCACAGAGGAAATTAAAACTAAGGAAAAACACACACTGATACACACCTATAGTACAGTACAGCTACACACACTGATACACACCTATAGTACAGTACAGCTACACACACTGATACACACCTATAGTACAGTACAGCTACACACACACACACACTCATACACACCTATAGTACAGTACAGCTACACACACACACACACACACACACACACACCTATAGTACAGTACAGCTACACACACACTCATACACACCTATAGTACAGTACAGCTACACACACACACACACACTCATACGCACCTATAGTACAGTACAGCTACACACACACTCATACACACCTATAGTACAGTACAGCTACACACACACACACACACTCATACACACCTATAGTACAGTACAGCTACACACACACTCATACACACCTATAGTACAGTACAGCTACACACACACTCATACACACCTATAGTACAGTACAGCTACACACACACTCATACACACCTATAGTACAGTACAGCTACACACACACACACACTCATACACACCTATAGTACAGTACAGCTACACACACACACACACTCATACACACCTATAGTACAGTACAGCTACACACACACACACTCATACACACCTATAGTACAGTACAGCTACACACACACACCTATAGTACAGTACAGCT
This sequence comes from Electrona antarctica, assembly GCF_951216825.1. Lineage (NCBI taxonomy): Eukaryota > Metazoa > Chordata > Actinopteri > Myctophiformes > Myctophidae > Electrona > Electrona antarctica. Next base: position 224,375 of record NW_027638691.1, read on the forward strand.
ACACACACACTGATACACACCTATAGTACAGTACAGCTACACACACACACACACACACTGATACACACCTATAGTACAGTACAGCTACACACACACTCATACACACCTATAGTACAGTACAGCTACACACACACACACACACTGATACACACCTATAGTATAGTACAGCTACACACACTCATACACACCTATAGTACAGTACAGCTACACACACACACACACACTCATACACACCTATAGTACAGTACAGCTACACACACACTCATACACACCTATAGTACAGTACAGCTACACACACACACATACACACCTATAGTACAGTACAGCTACACACACTCATACACACCTATAGTACAGTACAGCTACACACACACACATACACACCTATAGTACAGTACAGCTACACACACTCATACACACCTATAGTACAGTACAGCTACACACACACATACACACCTATAGTACAGTACAGCTACACACACACACACACACTCATACACACCTATAGTACAGTACAGCTACACACACTCATACACACCTATAGTACAGTACAGCTACACACACACATACACACCTATAGTACAGTACAGCTACACACACACACACACACTCTTACACACCTATAGTACAGTACAGCTACACACACACACACACACACTCATACACACCTATAGTATAGTACAGCTACACACACTCATACACACCTATAGTACAGTACAGCTACACACACACACATACACACCTATAGTACAGTACAGCTACACACACACACACTCATACACACCTATAGTACAGTACAGCTACACACACACACACACACACACACATACACACCTATAGTACAGTACAGCTACACACACACACACACACACACATACACACCTATAGTACAGTACAGCTACACACACACACACACACACATACACACCTATAGTACAGTACAGCTACACACACACACACACACATACACACCTATAGTACAGTACAGCTACACACACACTCATACACACCTATAGTACAGTACAGCTACACACACACACACACTCATACACACCTATAGTACAGTACAGCTACACACACACACACTCATACACACCTATAGTACAGTACAGCTACACACACACACACTCATACACACCTATAGTACAGTACAGCTACACACACACACACTCATACACACCTATAGTACAGTACAGCTACACACACACACACACACTCATACACACCTATAGTACAGTACAGCTACACACACACACACACACACTCATACACACCTATAGTACAGTACAGCTACACACACACACACTCATACACACCTATAGTACAGTACAGCTACACACACACACACTCATACACACCTATAGTACAGTACAGCTACACACACACACACACACTCATACACACCTATAGTACAGTACAGCTACACACACACACACACACTCATACACACCTATAGTACAGTACAGCTACACACACACACACTCATACACACCTATAGTACAGTACAGCTACACACACACACACACTCATACACACCTATAGTACAGTACAGCTACACACACACACACACACTCATACACACCTATAGTACAGTACAGCTACACACACACACACACACACTCATACACACCTATAGTACAGCTACACACACACTCATACACACCTATAGTACAGTACAGCTACACACACACACTCATACACACCTATAGTACAGTACAGCTACACACACACACACACACACTCATACACACCTATAGTACAGTACAGCTACACACACACACACACACACTCATACACACCTATAGTACAGCTACACACACACACACTCATACACACCTATAGTACAGTACAGCTACACACACACTCATACACACCTATAGTACAGTACAGCTACACACACACACACACACACTCATACACACCTATAGTACAGTACAGCTACACACACACACACACACACTCATACACACCTATAGTACAGCTACACACACACACACTCATACACACCTATAGTACAGTACAGCTACACACACACTGATACACACCTATAGTACAGTACAGCTACACACACACTCATACACACCTATAGTACAGTACAGCTACACACACACTCATACACACCTATAGTACAGTACAGCTACACACACACTCATACACACCTATAGTACAGTACAGCTACACACACACTCATACACACCTATAGTACAGTACAGCTACACACACACACTCATACACACCTATAGTACAGTACAGCTACACACACACTCATACACACCTATAGTACAGTACAGCTACACACACACTCATACACACCTATAGTACAGTACAGCTACACACACACACACTCATACACACCTATAGTACAGTACAGCTACACACACACACTCATACACACCTATAGTACAGTACAGCTACACACACACTCATACACACCTATAGTACAGTACAGCTACACACACACACACACACTCATACACACCTATAGTACAGTACAGCTACACACACACACTCATACACACCTATAGTACAGTACAGCTACACACACACTCATACACACCTATAGTACAGTACAGCTACACACACACACACACTCATACACACCTATAGTACAGTACAGCTACACACACACACACACTCATACACACCTATAGTACAGTACAGCTACACACACACACACACACACTCATACACACCTATAGTACAGTACAGCTACACACACACTCATACACACCTATAGTACAGTACAGCTACACACACACACACACACCTATAGTACAGTACAGCTACACACACACACACACACTCATACACACCTATAGTACAGTACAGCTACACACACACTCATACACACCTATAGTACAGTACAGCTACACACACACACACACACTCATACACACCTATAGTACAGTACAGCTACACACACACTCATACACACCTATAGTACAGTACAGCTACACACACACACACACACTCATACACACCTATAGTACAGTACAGCTACACACACACTCATACACACCTATAGTACAGTACAGCTACACACACACACACACACTCATACACACCTATAGTACAGTACAGCTACACACACACTCATACACACCTATAGTACAGTACAGCTACACACACACTCATACACACCTATAGTACAGTACAGCTACACACACACTCATACACACCTATAGTACAGTACAGCTACACACACACACACTCATACACACCTATAGTACAGTACAGCTACACACACACTCATACACACCTATAGTACAGTACAGCTACACACACACATACACACCTATAGTACAGTACAGCTACACACACACACATACACACCTATAGTACAGTACAGCTACACACACACTCATACACACCTATAGTACAGTACAGCTACACACACACTCATACACACCTATAGTACAGTACAGCTACACACACACACACACTCATACACACCTATAGTACAGTACAGCTACACACACACACACTCATACACACCTATAGTACAGTACAGCTACACACACACACACACACACACTCATACACACCTATAGTACAGTACAGCTACACACACACTCATACACACCTATAGTACAGTACAGCTACACACACACACACACACCTATAGTACAGTACAGCTACACACACACACACACACTCATACACACCTATAGTACAGTACAGCTACACACACACTCATACACACCTATAGTACAGTACAGCTACACACACACACACACACACACTCATACACACCTATAGTACAGTACAGCTACACACACACTCATACACACCTATAGTACAGTACAGCTACACACACACACACACACACTCATACACACCTATAGTACAGTACAGCTACACACACACTCATACACACCTATAGTACAGTACAGCTACACACTCATACACACCTATAGTACAGTACAGCTACACACACACACACACACCTATAGTACAGTACAGCTACACACACACACACACCTATAGTACAGTACAGCTACACACACACACACACACCTATAGTACAGTACAGCTACACACACACACACACACCTATAGTACAGTACAGCTACACACACACACACTCATACACACCTATAGTACAGTACAGCTACACACACACACACTCATACACACCTATAGTACAGTACAGCTACACACACACACACACACCTATAGTACAGTACAGCTACACACACACACACACACCTATAGTACAGTACAGCTACACACACACACACACCTATAGTACAGTACAGCTACACACACACACACTCATACACACCTATAGTACAGTACAGCTACACACACACACACACACCTATAGTACAGTACAGCTACACACACACACACACCTATAGTACAGTACAGCTACACACACACTCATACACACCTATAGTACAGTACAGCTACACACACACACACACACCTATAGTACAGTACAGCTACACACACACACACACCTATAGTACAGTACAGCTACACACACACACACTCATACACACCTATAGTACAGTACAGCTACACACACACTCATACACACCTATAGTACAGTACAGCTACACACACACACACACTCATACACACCTATAGTACAGTACAGCTACACACACACACACTCATACACACCTATAGTACAGTACAGCTACACACACACTCATACACACCTATAGTACAGTACAGCTACACACACACACACACACACACCTATAGTACAGTACAGCTACACACACACACACACACACACTCATACACACCTATAGTACAGTACAGCTACACACACACACTCATACACACCTATAGTACAGTACAGCTACACACACACACTCATACACACCTATAGTACAGTACAGCTACACACACACTCATACACACCTATAGTACAGTACAGCTACACACACACACACACACACCTATAGTACAGTACAGCTACACACACACTGATACACACCTATAGTACAGTACAGCTACACACACACTCATACACACCTATAGTACAGTACAGCTACACACACACACACACCTATAGTACAGTACAGCTACACACACACACACACCTATAGTACAGTACAGCTACACACACACTGATACACACCTATAGTACAGTACAGCTACACACACACTCATACACACCTATAGTACAGTACAGCTACACACACACTGATACACACCTATAGTACAGTACAGCTACACACACACACCTATAGTACAGTACAGCTACACACACACACACTCATACACACCTATAGTACAGTACAGCTACACACACACACTGATACACACCTATAGTACAGTACAGCTACACACACACTCATACACACCTATAGTACAGTACAGCTACACACACACACACACCTATAGTACAGTACAGCTACACACACACACACACCTATAGTACAGTACAGCTACACACACACACACACCTATAGTACAGTACAGCTACACACACACACACTCATACACACCTATAGTACAGTACAGCTACACACACACACACTCATACACACCTATAGTACAGTACAGCTACACACACACACACACACCTATAGTACAGTACAGCTACACACACACACACACCTATAGTACAGTACAGCTACACACACACTCATACACACCTATAGTACAGTACAGCTACACACACACACACACACCTATAGTACAGTACAGCTACACACACACACACACCTATAGTACAGTACAGCTACACACACACTCATACACACCTATAGTACAGTACAGCTACACACACACACACTCATACACACCTATAGTACAGTACAGCTACACACACACTCATACACACCTATAGTACAGTACAGCTACACACACACACACACTCATACACACCTATAGTACAGTACAGCTACACACACACACTCATACACACCTATAGTACAGTACAGCTACACACACACACTCATACACACCTATAGTACAGTACAGCTACACACTCATACACACCTATAGTACAGTACAGCTACACACACACACACACCTATAGTACAGTACAGCTACACACACACTGATACACACCTATAGTACAGTACAGCTACACACACACTCATACACACCTATAGTACAGTACAGCTACACACACACACACACCTATAGTACAGTACAGCTACACACACACACACACCTATAGTACAGTACAGCTACACACACACTGATACACACCTATAGTACAGTACAGCTACACACACACACCTATAGTACAGTACAGCTACACACACACACACTCATACACACCTATAGTACAGTACAGCTACACACACACACTGATACACACCTATAGTACAGTACAGCTACACACACACTCATACACACCTATAGTACAGTACAGCTACACACACACACACTCATACACACCTATAGTACAGTACAGCTACACACACACACACTCATACACACCTATAGTACAGTACAGCTACACACACACACTCATACACACCTATAGTACAGTACAGCTACACACACACACACACCTATAGTACAGTACAGCTACACACACACTCATACACACCTATAGTACAGTACAGCTACACACACACACACTCATACACACCTATAGTACAGTACAGCTACACACACACACACACCTATAGTACAGTACAGCTACACACACACTCATACACACCTATAGTACAGTACAGCTACACACACAGCTTCAGCTCTACTGTAGTATAGTGGACTGCATGGCGATCATGGGTGATTCTACCAACGTCTTCTGAATCCTGACAGTTTTCTGAAATACCTCATGTTTCCTTATCAGTGGTGCTCAATATTTCATGGCAAGGACCCCAAAAAATGATATGTATTTGGCCGCCGACCCCCCCCCCCCCCCCCCCCATCTGGAAATATGTTGTTCCAGGCACTCCGCCCCAGAAGCAAAGATTTTAGTTAAAAACGTTCGCTCTGAAATAATATATATATATTCAAAGATTTGCACCACATTTTCACGATTTAAAAAAAAAATAGCAGACCTACAAGCTCGTAGCGCTCAGTGCCCTCAGTGCCGCGCTATGAGCTTGTAGATCTGCTATTTTTTCAATAGCTTAAGTATAACACGATGCTTTAAAACACTGAAAGGGGTTCCCCTTTTCACCCATTTTGGGCGGGATCCCCTTTTGGTGTTAGCTTTATGTTATGCTTTAGCTATTGAAAAATAGCAGATCTACAAGCTCATAGCGCGGCACCGAGTGCCGCGCTACGAGCTTGTAGGTCTGCTAAGAACGACTGACATAGAAACATAGCTTTTTCAGAAAACTGTCAGGACGTAGAAGACATTTTTAGAATCTGATCTCAGGTCAAAATGGGTTAAACTATTGAGACAGGAACAGCAGACACACTATCTGGACAGGATATTAGCCTCATCAGAACGTCGTAAATCTTCTACTGTTTACAAGTTGAACCATCGTTATTATGGCAGTAAAGTAATTTAGCACTCCGGTGAGTACTAAAGATCCATCATAATCTTTTACAGCTTACCATAATGTTATGCTGCAAACGACCGCCACATATCCTTCTATCATAAACCAAATAATTCTCGGCGACTGGTGACATTTATTTAGGTCGGGTTTCCTCGGCGGCAGGAGAGGAACGAGAGCAAGGTGAGGGAAGAACGGAAACCCAGCGTTGTTTTTGGCAGTACATTTCTATTTCTAGTTTTAGTCATAGTCTCTTTGAATAGTTTTCACTTGGTTTTAGTCACATTTTAGTCACCTGGAATGTTTTAGCGTTAGTTTAGTTTTAGTCGACTAAATGTCATGAGATTTTAGTCGACTAAATCTACAGCTGATTTAGTCGACTAAAATGTGTTTTGGCGGTGCCTTGATGCTGTCTACAAGCTTGCAGCGCGACGCGCTGTGAGCTTGTAGATCGGCAAAAGTGTAAAATGACTTATACTGGATCTCTTGTCCACTAGTCCCTTCCTAACATTTTAGTCTAGTTTTTATTTGTTGACGAAATTGTCAATATATTTAGTCTTAGTTTTAGTCATCACAGCTTAGTTTTCATTTAGTTACCATTTCGTTTTTGTCAGTGAAAAAAGGTAGTCGACGAAACATTTTTCGTCTTAGTTTTAGTCGACGAAAACAACACTGATGGAAACTAAATAAACTAAGCTATGATGACGAAAACTAAGACATAGACCCAAAACAAACGACAATTTCCATTTTTTCCCTCTTATTTCCCATTCCATGTGCGTTTGTCTTGTATGTAATGCCAGTGCCGATAAATGGTAAAAGGTGCATTTATATAGCGCCTTTATCCTAGGTGCTTTACATAGATTGTGCATTACATTCACCCATTCACACACACATTCACACACCTTTATATAGATTGTGCATTACATTCACCCATTCACACACACATTCATTACATTCACCCATTCACACACACATTCACACACCTTTACATAGATTGTGCATTACATTCACCCATTCACACACACATTCATACACCGATTGCGGCGGAAGCCATGCAAGGTACCAACCAGCACATCAGGAGCAATTTGGGGTTCAGTGTCTTGCCCAAGGACACTTTGACATGTAGACAGGAGGAGCCGGGATTCGAACCGCCGACCCATGGATCATTGGACGACCTGCTCTACCTCCTGCCTGCTGTGATTGTGAATAAATACCTGGAGCATTACCAAAGTGAGTTGAGAGGCTTTTGCTTTTCTTCATGATATCTGTTAGTTTAACAGTTTGGCTCAGCACCAAGAGGAGGATGTGCTGCTGTTCTATTTTATTCTGAGATGGCATGGGGGGTGGGGGTTACTGATGACTTAATTGTGGGGTGGGTGGGTGGGTGGGGGGGTGGGGGTTACTGATGTGAAGACAACAGTCCTGGCATTGTGGGGTGGGTGGGTGGGGGTTACTGATGACTTCATTGTGGGGTGGGTGGGTGGGGGTTACTGATGACTTCATTGTGGGGTGGGTGGGTGGGGGTTACTGATGACTTCATTGTGGGGTGGGTGGGTGGGGGTTACTGATGACTTCATTGTGCGGTGGGTGGGTGGGGGTTACTGATGTCCTGGCATTGTGGGGTGGGTGGGTGGGGGTTACTGATGTCCTGGCATTGTGGGGTGGGTGGGTGGGGGTTACTGATGTCCTGGCATTGTGGGGTGGGTGGGTGGGGGTTACTGATGTCCTGGCATTGTGGGGTGGGTGGGTGGGGGTTACTGATGTCCTGGCATTGTGGGGTGGGTGGGTGGGGGTTACTGATGTCCTGGCATTGTGGGGTGGGTGGGTGGGGGTTACTGATGTCCTGGCATTGTGGGGTGGGTGGGTGGGGGTTACTGATGTCCTGGCATTGTGGGGTGGGTGGGTGGGGGTTACTGATGTCCTGGCATTGTGGGGTGGGGGGGGTGGGGGTTACTGATGTAACCCTGGCATTGTGGGGTGGGGGGGTGGGGGTTACTGATGTAACCCTGGCATTGTGGGGTGGGGGGGTGGGGGTTACTGATGTAACCCTGGCATTGTGGGGTGGGTGGGTGGGGGTTACTGATGTAACCCTGGCATTGTGGGGTGGGTGGGTGGGGGTTACTGATGTAACCCTGGCATTGTGGGGTGGGGGGGGTGGGGGTTACTGATGTAACCCTGGCATTGTGGGGTGGGTGGGTGGGGGTTACTGATGTGAAGCAGACTTCACAGACATCCATATCTCCGCTATGGGCAAATGTTAGCCGATCTAAACAAAGATAATAGCTGGATGGAAGTTTGATTTGATTCGTCTCGCCAGACAATGAAAATTGTTTGGCCTCCAGAGTGGACTGGAAATGTATTGCATAATACATACAAGTACTTGCTTTTTGTTTACGGTGTGTACTATTCAAATACTACAGTACAGTCCTGTCGGATTACTTACTGTTAACCCATTTAGGACTGACGTCGACATTTTAAAAATGTTTTCTAAATCATGAACATTTTCTTAAAAACCACATGTTTCTATATCAGTGGTGCTCAATATTTCATGTCAAGGACCCCAAAAAATATATGTAATTGGCCACCGACCCCCATCTGAAAATATGTTGTTCCAGGGACCTCCCCCAGAAGCAAAGGTTTGAGTTAAAAACGTTCGCTCTGAAAGAATATATTCAAACATTTGGGCCACACTTTCACGATTTTTCAAAAATAGCAGACCTACAAGCTCATAGCGCGCCACTCGGTGGCGCGCTATGAGCTTGTAGATCTGCTATTTTTCAATAGCTAAAGTATAACATAATGCTTAAAACACCAAAAGGGGTTCCCGCCCAAAATGGGTTAAGTATAGCCCACTGTATGGGAGTGATACACTTACAGTATACATTATATATCAGAACCATCTAATAGAAGAGTTACGACATTGAGGGGGCAGAAACCGAGCGCTGTTCATGCAGCCTGAACTGAGACAAGCTGGAGTTGGAAATACATTGTTTTCAACGAGGGCGGCACAAATAGGAGCAATTTTAGGCATGTGTGCAACATTGCCAACTGTTTTAAAGAATTTTACAGTAACAACTAACGTCTCTGTAATGTTTATGTTGTACTATTACTACAAAACAATCTAAAATAAAGGGATTTAAGATCATTAAAGCTGGGCTGTTGCCGCCTGGGTCCGATGCATTTCTGCCTACTTCCGGTCCAGGACTTGGCCCAGTTGGTTGTCCCCATTCTCTATAGAAGTCTATGTAGGAGAGCCACCATTGTTGGACTGAAGCCTATAGAAGTCTATGTAGGAGAGACGCCATTGTTGGACTGAAGCCTATAGAAGTCTATGTAGGAGAGACGCCATTGTTGGACTGAAGCCTATAGAAGTCTATGTAGGAGAGACGCCATTGTTGGACTGAAGCCTATAGAAGTCTATGTAGGAGAGACGCCATTGTTGGACTGAAGCCTATAGAAGTCTATGTAGGAGAGACGCCATTGTTGGACTGAAGCCTATAGAAGTCTATGTAGGAGAGACGCCATTGTTGGACTGAAGCCTATAGAAGTCTATGTAGGAGAGACGCCATTGTTGGACTGAAGCCTATAGAAGTCTATGTAGGAGAGACGCCATTGTTGGACTGAAGCCTATAGAAGTCTATGTAGGAGAGACGCCATTGTTGGACTGAAGCCTATAGAAGTCTATGTAGGAGAGACGCCATTGTTGGACTGAAGCCTATAGAAGTCTATGTAGGAGAGACGCCATTGTTGGACTGAAGCCTATAGAAGTCTATGTAGGAGAGACGCCATTGTTGGACTGAAGCCTATAGAAGTCTATGTAGGAGAGACGCCATTGTTGGACTGAAGCCTATAGAAGTCTATGTAGGAGAGACGCCATTGTTGGACTGAAGCCTATAGAAGTCTATGTAGGAGAGACGCCATTGTTGGACTGAAGCCTATAGAAGTCTATGTAGGAGAGACGCCATTGTTGGACTGAAGCCTATAGAAGTCTATGTAGGAGAGACGCCATTGTTGGACTGAAGCCTATAGAAGTCTATGTAGGAGAGACGCCATTGTTGGACTGAAGCCTATAGAAGTCTATGTAGGAGAGACGCCATTGTTGGACTGAAGCCTATAGAAGTCTATGTAGGAGAGACGCCATTGTTGGACTGAAGCCTATAGAAGTCTATGTAGGAGAGACGCCATTGTTGGACTGAAGCCTATAGAAGTCTATGTAGGAGAGACGCCATTGTTGGACTGAAGCCTATAGAAGTCTATGTAGGAGAGACGCCATTGTTGGACTGAAGCCCCATGAAGTGAACATAGTTTTCGTAACTCACTCTCATTCTGGCTCTGCATTATGTGCATCAGTTTCTAACTCTTTCTCATAAGCGATACCATAAATGATACTGTAGGCATTTTATTCAAACAAGTCTGACTGGCTATGGTTGTTCGTCTAGTAGACTTACTAACTATGGCCTCTAGAGTCTGGATTCTACAGTCTAGACTAGGCCATATAAGTGTACTTTATTCAGAAAATACACATATGTATAATAGTTAACTCAACTAACTAACTAACTAGAAATGAGCTGTAAATGAATGCTGCATTTTAACCCATTTAGACCTGAGGACGATTCTACACATGAAAGTGAAATGAATGGGATGAGGTCACACCCACGGCAGCTCCCGCCGTGGTTCAGAAAACGGCGCATGTTTCCACAAGGAACGCTTCTTACCCTTTTCTGCATAATGATTCCAAAAAGTGAAGGGCCACGAAAGTTTTACACTAATTCAAACTTAGGAGCGAAAAAGAAAATCCTAGTTTAAACGGTTAAACAAGCGTTTAAAGCGGTTGTTTAGTCAGCCGCTTCCATGTTTATCAAGGAAGTCGACCAGGGGAGGCGCTAAAGCATTTCAACTTTCTTGAAATACATGCTAAAGTTGCTAAACAACCAATTTAAACGCTCGTTTAACCGTTTACACTTGTATTTTCTTGAACATTCCTAACTTTAAATGAGTTTAGCACGCTAGCAGCCCTTCACTTTTTGGATTCGTTGTGCAGAAAAAGGTAAGAAGCGTTCCTTGTGGAAACATGTGCCGTTTCTGAACCGCGGTGGGAGCGGGAGTGGGTGTGACCTCATCTCGGAGCTACAGAATGAGCGTAGTGCTGAGGGAACATACCTGGGGCTCTCCATAACCCCCAACGTCACAGTCATACCTGGGGCTCTCCATAACCCCCAACGTCACAGTGCTGAGGGAACATACCTGGGGCTCTCCATAACCCCCAACGTCACAGTGCTGAGGGAACATACCTGGGGCTCTCCATAACCCCCAACGTCACAGTCATACCTGGGGCTCTCCATAACCCCCAACGTCACAGTCATACCTGGGGCTCTCCATAACCCCCAACGAGGGAACATACCTGGGGCTCTCCATAACCCCCAACGTCACAGTGCTGAGGGAACATACCTGGGGCTCTCCATATCCCCCAACGTCACAGTGCTGAGGGAACATACCTGGGGCTCTCCATAACCCCCAACGTCACAGTGCTGAGGGAACATACCTGGGGCTCTCCATAACCCCCAACGTCACAGTCATACCTGGGGCTCTCCATAACCCCCAACGTCACAGTCATACCTGGGGCTCTCCATAACCCCCAACGTCACAGTCATACCTGGGGCTCTCCATAACCCCCAACGTCACAGTGCTGAGGGAACATACCTGGGGCTCTCCATAACCCCCAACGTCACAGTGAGGGAACATACCTGGGGCTCTCCATAACCCCCAACGTCACAGTCATACCTGGGGCTCTCCATAACCCCCAACGTCACAGTCATACCTGGGGCTCTCCATAACCCCCAACGTCACAGTCATACCTGGGGCTCTCCATAACCCCCAACGTCACAGTCATACCTGGGGCTCTCCATAACCCCCAACGTCACAGTCATACCTGGGGCTCTCCATAACCCCCAACGTCACAGTGCTGAGGGAACATACCTGGGGCTCTCCATAGCCCCCAACGTCACAGTCATACCTGGGGCTCTCCATAACCCCCAACGTCACAGTGCTGAGGGAACATACCTGGGGCTCTCCATAACCCCCAACGTCACAGTGCTGAGGGAACATACCTGGGGCTCTCCATAACCCCCAACGTCACAGTCATACCTGGGGCTCTCCATAACCCCCAACGTCACAGTCATACCTGGGGCTCTCCATAACCCCCAACGTCACAGTCATACCTGGGGCTCTCCATAACCCCCAACGTCACAGTGAGGGAACATACCTGGGGCTCTCCATAACCCCCAACGTCACAGTGCTGAGGGAACATACCTGGGGCTCTCCATAACCCCCAACGTCACAGTCATACCTGGGGCTCTCCATAACCCCCAACGTCACAGTCATACCTGGGGCTCTCCATAACCCCCAACGTCACAGTGCTGAGGGAACATACCTGGGGCTCTCCATAACCCCCAACGTCACAGTGCTGAGGGAACATACCTGGGGCTCTCCATAACCCCCAACGTCACAGTCATACCTGGGGCTCTCCATAACCCCCAACGTCACAGTCATACCTGGGGCTCTCCATAACCCCCAACGAGGGAACATACCTGGGGCTCTCCATAACCCCCAACGTCACAGTCATACCTGGGGCTCTCCATAACCCCCAACGTCACAGTGCTGAGGGAACATACCTGGGGCTCTCCATAACCCCCAACGTCACAGTGAGGGAACATACCTGGGGCTCTCCATAACCCCCAACGTCACAGTCATACCTGGGGCTCTCCATAACCCCCAACGTCACAGTCATACCTGGGGCTCTCCATAACCCCCAACGTCACAGTCATACCTGGGGCTCTCCATAACCCCCAACGTCACAGTCATACCTGGGGCTCTCCATAACCCCCAACGTCACAGTGCTGAGGGAACATACCTGGGGCTCTCCATAACCCCCAACGTCACAGTCATACCTGGGGCTCTCCATAACCCCCAACGTCACAGTGCTGAGGGAACATACCTGGGGCTCTCCATAACCCCCAACGTCACAGTGCTGAGGGAACATACCTGGGGCTCTCCATAACCCCCAACGTCACAGTGCTGAGGGAACATACCTGGGGCTCTCCATAACCACCAACGAGGGAACATACCTGGGGCTCTCCATAACCCCCAACGAGGGAACATACCTGGGGCTCTCCATAACCCCCAACGGCACAGTGAGGGAACATACCTGGGGCTCTCCATAACCCCCAACGTCACAGTGCTGAGGGAACATACCTGGGGCTCTCCATAACCCCCAACGTCACAGTGCTGAGGGAACATACCTGGGGCTCGCCATAACCCCCAACGTCACAGTGATGAGGGAACATACCTGGGGCTCTACATAACCCCCAACGTCACAGTCATACCTGGGGCTCTCCATAACCCCCAACGTCACAGTGCTGAGGGAACATACCTGGGGCTCTCCATAACCCCCAACGTCACAGTGCTGAGGGAACATACCTGGGGCTCTCCATAACCCCCAACGTCACAGTCATACCTGGGGCTCTCCATAACCCCCAACGTCACAGTGCTGAGGGAACATACCTGGGGCTCTCCATAACCCCCAACGTCACAGTGCTGAGGGAACATACCTGGGGCTCTCCATAACCCCCAACGTCACAGTCATACCTGGGGCTCTCCATAACCCCCAACGTCACAGTGCTGAGGGAACATACCTGGGGCTCTCCATAACCCCCAACGTCACAGTGCTGAGGGAACATACCTGGGGCTCTCCATAACCCCCAACGAGGGAACATACCTGGGGCTCTCCATAACCCCCAACGTCACAGTGCTGAGGGAACATACCTGGGGCTCTCCATAACCCCCAACGGCACAGTGCTGAGGGAACATACCTGGGGCTCTCCATAACCCCCAACGAGGGAACATACCTGGGGCTCTCCATAACCCCCAACGTCACAGTGCTGAGGGAACATACCTGGGGCTCTCCATAACCCCCAACGAGGGAACATACCTGGGGCTCTCCATAACCCCCAACGGCACATTGAGGGAACATACCTGGGGCTCTCCATAACCCCCAACGTCACAGTGCTGAGGGAACATACCTGGGGCTCTCCATAACCCCCAACGGCACATTGAGGGAACATACCTGGGGCTCTCCATAACCCCCAACGGCACATTGAGGGAACATACCTGGGGCTCTCCATAACCCCCAACGTTACAGTGCGTAGTGCTGAGGGAACATACCTGGGGCTCTCCATAACCCCCAACGTCACAGTGCTGAGGGAACATACCTGGGGCTCTCCATAACCCCCAACGGCACAGTGCTGAGGGAACATACCTGGGGCTCTCCATAACCCCCAACGTCACAGTGATGAGGGAACATACCTGGGGCTCTCCATAACCCCCAACGTCACAGTCATACCTGGGGCTCTCCATAACCCCCAACGTCACAGTGCTGAGGGAACATACCTGGGGCTCTCCATAACCCCCAACGTCACAGTGCTGAGGGAACATACCTGGGGCTCTCCATAACCCCCAACGTCAGTCATACCTGGGGCTCTCCATAACCCCCAACGTCACAGTGCTGAGGGAACATACCTGGGGCTCTCCATAACCCCCAACGTCACAGTGCTGAGGGAACATACCTGGGGCTCTCCATAACCCCCAACGAGGGAACATACCTGGGGCTCTCCATAACCCCCAACGTCACAGTGCTGAGGGAACATACCTGGGGCTCTCCATAACCCCCAACGGCACAGTGCTGAGGGAACATACCTGGGGCTCTCCATAACCCCCAACGTCACAGTGCTGAGGGAACATACCTGGGGCTCTCCATAACCCCCAACGAGGGAACATACCTGGGGCTCTCCATAACCCCCAACGGCACAGTGAGGGAACATACCTGGGGCTCTCCATAACCCCCAACGTCACAGTGCTGAGGGAACATAACTGGGGCTCTCCATAACCCCCAACGGCACAGTGCTGAGGGAACATACCTGGGGCTCTCCATAACCCCCAACGTCACAGTGCTGAGGGAACATACCTGGGGCTCTCCATAACCCCCAACGTCACAGTGCGTAGTGCTGAGGGAACATACCTGGGGCTCTCCATAACCCCCAACGTCACAGTGCTGAGGGAACATACCTGGGGCTCTCCATAACCCCCAACGTCACAGTGCTGAGGGAACATACCTGGGGCTCTCCATAACCCCCAACGTCACAGTGCTGAGGGAACATACCTGGGGCTCTCCATAACCCCCAACGTCACAGTGCTGAGGGAACATACCTGGGGCTCTCCATAACCCCCAACGTCACAGTGCTGAGGGAACATACCTGGGGCTCTCCATAACCCCCAACGTCACAGTGCTGAGGGAACATACCTGGAGCTCTCTATAAACCCCAACGTCACAGTGAGGGAACATACCTGGGGCTCTCCATAACCCCCAACGTCACAGTGCTGAGGGAACATACCTGGGGCTCTCCATAACCCCCAACGTCACAGTGCTGAGGGAACATACCTGGGGCTCTCCATAACCCCCAACGTCACAGTCATACCTGGGGCTCTCCATAACCCCCAACGTCACAGTGCTGAGGGAACATACCTGGAGCTCTCCATAACCCCCAACGTCACAGTGCTGAGGGAACATACCTGGGGCTCTCCATAACCCCCAACGAGGGAACATACCTGGGGCTCTCCATAACCCCCAACGAGGGAACATACCTGGGGCTCTCCATAACCCCCAACGAGGGAACATACCTGGGGCTCTCCATAACCCCCAACATCACAGTCATACCTGGGGCTCTCCATAACCCCCAACGTCACAGTGAGGGAACATACCTGGGGCTCTCCATAACCCCCAACGTCACAGTGCTGAGGGAACATACCTGGGGCTCTCCATAACCCCCAACGTCACAGTGCTGAGGGAACATACCTGGGGCTCTCCATAACCCCCAACGTCACAGTGCTGAGGGAACATACCTGAGGCTCTCCATAACCCCCAACGAGGGAACATACCTGGGGCTCTCCATAACCCCCAACGAGGGAACATACCTGGGGTTCTCCATAACCCCCAACGAGGGAACATACATGGGGCTCTCCATAACCCCCAATGTCACAGTCATACCTGGGGCTCTCCATAACCCCCAACGTCACAGTGCTGAGGGAACATACCTGGGGCTCTCCATAACCCCCAATGTCACAGTCATACCTGGGGCTCTCCATAACCCCCAACGAGGGAACATACCTGGGGCTCTCCATAACCCCCAATGTCACAGTCATACCTGGGGCTCTCCATAACCCCCAACGAGGGAACATACCTGGGGCTCTCCATAACCCCCAATGTCACAGTCATACCTGGGGCTCTCCATAACCCCCAATGTCACAGTCATACCTGGGGCTCTCCATAACCCCCAACGAGGGAACATACCTGGGGCTCTCCATAACCCCCAATGTCACAGTCATACCTGGGGCTCTCCATAACCCCCAACGAGGGAACATACCTGGGGCTCTCCATAACCCCCAACGTCACAGTGCGCACACAAAGCCACGCTGTCGGACTAATACGCGCCGTCGGAATTACGAGCGGATCCCGAAACTAGGGAAGGGGTGAGGGAGAGGAGACAACAACAAAACACACACTGAGGTTTCATTCTACAGTACGATACTACAGACTACAGACCAATGGTTTCATTCTACAGTACGATACTACAGACTACAGACCAATGGTTTCATTCTTCAGTACGATACTACAGACTACAGTCCAATGGTTTCATTCTTCAGTACGATACTACAGACTACAGACCAATGGTTTCATTCTACAGTACGATACTACAGACTACAGACCAATGGTTTCATTCTACAGTACGATACTACAGACTACAGACCAATGGTTTCATTCTACAGTACGATACTACAGACTACAGACCAATGGTTTCATTCTACAGTACGATACTACAGACTACAGACCAATGGTTTCATTCTTCAGTACGATACTACAGACTACAGACCAATGGTTTCATTCTACAGTACGATACTACAGACTACAGACCAATGGTTTCATTCTACAGTACGATACTACAGACCAATGGTTTCATTCTACAGTACGATACTACAGACCAATGGTTTCATTCTACAGTACGATACTACAGACCAATGGTTTCATTCTACAGTACGATACTACAGACTACAGACCAATGGTTTCATTCTACAGTACGATACTACAGACTACAGTCCAATGGTTTCATGGTTTTGGAACCTTCTTGAGGAATAGAGACATTAACCCATTTAGACCTGAGGACGATTCTACAAATGTCTTCTAAATCCTGACCGTTTTCTGAAAAACTCATGTTTCTATGTCAGTGGTTTTTGGACCTCCAAAAATATATGTAATTGGCCGCCGACCCCCATCTGAAAATATGTTGTTCCAGGGACGCCCCCAGAAGCAAAGACTTGAGTTAAAAACATTCACCCTGGAAGATTAAATTCAAAGTTTTGCACCACATTTTCACGATTTTTCAAAAATAGCAGACCTACTGTACAAGCTTGTAGATCTGCTGTTTTCAATAGCTAAATCATAAAATAACGCTTAAAAAACACCAAAAGGGGTTCCCGCTCAGAATGGGTTAATGTGAAATAATGACGATAATTGGCATCCTGAGACCAAAAACAAAGCTCCAATAAGTCTGGACAGGAGTCTCCAGTGTTTTAGCCTCTATGGAGACCAAGGCTACTAAAACATGTTGTCAATAAGCTAACACAGGCCACATGTTGTCAATAAGCTAACACAGGCCAGACCATTGACTGATATGACTAATGTTTGTCTGGCAGGGCCGAGAGCTGCACAGCTTTTTGGACCACGGTCTGACGGCTAACTACCTCAATGTGTTCAGAACACATTGAGGTAGTTAGCCGTCAGACCGTGGTCTTTCAGGGGGAATGTGTTCTGAACACATTGAGGTAGTTAGCCGTCAGACCGTGGTCTTTAGGGGGGAATGTGTTCTGAACACATTGAGGTAGTTAGCCGTCAGACCGTGGTCTTTCAGGGGGAATGTGTTCTGAACACATTGAGGTAGTTAGCCGTCAGACCGTGGTCTTTCAGGGGGGAATGTGTTCTGAACACATTGAGGTAGTTAGCCGTCAGACCGTGGTCTTTCAGGGGGGAATGTGTTCTGGACACATTGAGGTAGTTAGCCGTCAGACCGTGGTCTTTCAGGGGGGAATGTGTTCTGAACACATTGAGGTAGTTAGCCGTCAGACCGTGGTCTTTCAGGGGGGAATGTGTTCTGGACACATTGAGGTAGTTAGCCGTCAGACCCTGGTCTTTCAGGGGGAATGTGTTCTGGACACATTGAGGTAGTTAGCCGTCAGACCGTGGTCTTTCAGGGGGAATGTGTTCTGAACACATTGAGGTAGTTAGCTTTCAGGGGGAATGTGTTCTGAACACATTGAGGTAGTTAGCCGTCAGACCGTGGTCTTTCAGGGGGGAATGTGTTCTGAACACATTGAGGTAGTTAGCCGTCAGACCCTGGTCTTTCAGGGGGAATGTGTTCTGATCACATTGAGGTAGTTAGCCGTCAGACCGTGGTCTTTCAGGGGGGTATGTGTTCTGAACACATTGAGGTAGTTAGCCGTCAGACCGTGGTCTTTCAGGGGGAATGTGTTCTGAACACATTGAGGTAGTTAGCCGTCAGACCGTGGTCTTTCAGGGGGGAATGTGTTCTGAACACATTGAGGTAGTTAGCCGTCAGACCGTGGTCTTTCAGGGGGAATGTGTTCTGAACACATTGAGGTAGTTAGCCGTCAGACCGTGGTCTTTCAGGGGGGAATGTGTTCTGAACACATTGAGGTAGTTAGCCGTCAGACCGTGGTCTTTCAGGGGGGAATGTGTTCTGAACACATTGAGGTAGTTAGCCGTCAGACCCTGGTCTTTCAGGGGGAATGTGTTCTGGACACATTGAGGTAGTTAGCCGTCAGACCGTGGTCTTTCAGGGGGGAATGTGTTCTGAACACATTGAGGTAGTTAGCCGTCAGACCGTGGTCTTTCAGGGGGAATGTGTTCTGAACACATTGAGGTAGTTAGCCGTCAGACCCTGGTCTTTCAGGGGGAATGTGTTCTGGACACATTGAGGTAGTTAGCCGTCAGACCGTGGTCTTTCAGGGGGAATGTGTTCTGAACACATTGAGGTAGTTAGCCGTCAGACCGTGGTCTTTCAGGGGGAATGTGTTCTGCACACATTGAGGTAGTTAGACGTCAGACCGTGGTCTTTCAGGGGGAATGTGTTCTGAACACATTGAGGTAGTTAGCCGTCAGACCGTGGTCTTTCAGGGGGAATGTGTTCTGAACACATTGAGGTAGTTAGCCGTCAGACCGTGGTCTTTCAGGGGGGAATGTGTTCTGGACACATTGAGGTAGTTAGCCGTCAGACCGTGGTCTTTCAGGGGGGAATGTGTTCTGAACACATTGAGGTAGTTAGCCGTCAGACCGTGGTCTTTCAGGGGGGAATGTGTTCTGAACACATTGAGGTAGTTAGCCGTCAGACCGTGGTCTTTCAGGGGGAATGTGTTCTGAACACATTGAGGTAGTTAGCCGTCAGACCGTGGTCTTTCAGGGGGAATGTGTTCTGAACACATTGAGGTAGTTAGCCGTCAGACCGTGGTCTTTCAGGGGGGAATGTGTTCTGGACACATTGAGGTAGTTAGCCGTCAGACCCTGGTCTTTCAGGGGGAATGTGTTCTGAACACATTGAGGTAGTTAGCCGTCAGACCGTGGTCTTTCAGGGGGGAATGTGTTCTGAACACATTGAGGTAGTTAGCCGTCAGACCCTGGTCTTTCAGGGGGGAATGTGTTCTGAACACATTGAGGTAGTTAGCCGTCAGACCGTGGTCTTTCAGGGGGAATGTGTTCTGAACACATTGAGGTAGTTAGCCGTCAGACCGTGGTCTTTCAGGGGGAATGTGTTCTGAACACATTGAGGTAGTTAGCCGTCAGACCCTGGTCTTTCAGGGGGAATGTGTTCTGGACACATTGAGGTAGTTAGCCGTCAGACCGTGGTCTTTCAGGGGGAATGTGTTCTGAACACATTGAGGTAGTTAGCCGTCAGACCGTGGTCTTTCAGGGGGGAATGTGTTCTGAACACATTGAGGTAGTTAGCCGTCAGACCGTGGTCTTTCAGGGGGAATGTGTTCTGAACACATTGAGGTAGTTAGCCGTCAGACCGTGGTCTTTCAGGGGGGAATGTGTTCTGAACACATTGAGGTAGTTAGCCGTCAGACCGTGGTCTTTCAGGGGGAATGTGTTCTGAACACATTGAGGTAGTTAGCCGTCAGACCCTGGTCTTTCAGGGGGAATGTGTTCTGAACACATTGAGGTAGTTAGCCGTCAGACCGTGGTCTTTCAGGGGGAATGTGTTCTGAACACATTGAGGTAGTTAGCCGTCAGACCGTGGTCTTTCAGGGGGAATGTGTTCTGAACACATTGAGGTAGTTAGCCGTCAGACCGTGGTCTTTCAGGGGGAATGTGTTCAGAACACATTGAGGTAGTTAGCCGTCAGACCGTGGTCTTTCAGGGGGGAATGTGTTCAGAACACATTCCCCCCTGAAAGTGCAATTCATTATTGCTGCTTTGATTTCTTCCCCTTCTTTCCTTTCCTTTCCTTTCCTTTCCTTTCCTTTCCTTTCCTTTCCTTGTTTAAGATTCTCGGTTTGTTTGTTTCTCCTTTTTCGGTTCTCAGGGTGACTTAAAGGAGCATTCAGTGATTTGGGTGATTTGGAAAAAAAACCCGGTCCACCCGGTAACAAGATGTGCACATGCACACGCTCTACAGTGGGGGGAAGTACAACAGACCAACAGCACGCGCACCAATGCCAGCCACACTCGATCATGATTGGAAGAAGGCACCTCTCATCCTGATTGGATGAAAGCTTTGCCACCCAAAGCCCAAACCGAAACTAGGGTTTTTTGACCCCAGGGGCTCACTGGGGACAGGGAGGAACTCCTTATATGGTCAGCACACTTTATAGTAGGGAGGATTATCCAAAAAATAAGAAAAAATAAGTGATAGTTGAATTAAGTGAAATCACTGAATGTACCTTTAAACACCTTCTTGCCCTTTGAAACAGACATGAAGTCTCAGAGTTAAATTAACATTGATTTTACAATATAAATTGGGGGTCCCAGAGATAGAAATGCCATTAAATGGGGGGTCCGTAGACTAATGAATGTCAAACTGGGGGTCCTTGAAATTAAACGGGTTGAGAATCACTGCTATAGAGCCGTAAAAAATATGGTCTTATGAGGGGTCCCTGGCATATCTCTTCAAATGGGGGTCCCTGGCATATCTCTTCAAATGGGGGTCCCTGGCATATCTCTTCAAATGGGGGTCCCTGGCATATCTCTTCAAATCTCTTCAAATGGGTGTCCCTGGCATATCTCTTCAAATGGGGGTCCCTGGCATATCTCTTCAAATGGGGGTCCCTGGCATATCTCTTCAAATGGGGGTAACTGGCATATCTCTTCAAATGGGGGTCCCTGGCATATCTCTTCAAATGGGGGTCCCTGGCATATCTCTTCAAATGGGGGTCCCTGGCATATCTCTTCAAATGGGGGTCCGCGGGGCTAATTAGTGTCGATTTGGGGGTCCTTGACACGAAAAATGTTCGTCGACTACCTTTTTGAGTGGTGTAAACCACTCCAACAACTGGCTTTGTTAGTTTACGTGTCCACGTGTTTGTTCGTACCAAAAAAATGAGAATGGTTGCTATGGTCACTCAGTTCACATGGGTGTGATTTCATTACGTCAGACATTACGTCAGACCACAGCTGATCAGGCTATATAATACCTTACACCACTCAGTTCACACGGGTGTGATTTTTTTCACTGACAAGAACTAAATGAAAGCTAAATGAACGACGGCATTAAGGCCCGCCAAAATACATTTTAGTCGACTAAGTCAACTGTAGATTTAGTCGACTAAATCCAGGTGACTAGTTTCATTCAAAAGACTATGACTAAAATAGAAAATTTTCTGCCAAAAATAAGACTGGTGGGCGGGGTGGGGTCGTGATGCAGAGTCTATAGAGCGTCGCAGTCCTGCCCCCTTTTATGACGACGCCAGGCGCAGTCCCGCCCCCTTTCATGACGACGCCAGGCCCAGGAAATGAATCCCAATGCATTTTTCCCATAGACATTTCAAAAAGTATTTATTTAAAGACCTTTTAAGCGTCGTACGAAGCCAACTCGAGTCGTGACAAATCATGACAACAAACACAATAGACCCCAGACTGGTGGGACCCCAGACTGGTGGCTGGTGGGACCCCAGACTGGTGGGACCCCAGACTGGTGGGACCCCAGACTGGTGGGACCCCAGGCTGGTGGGACCCCAGACTGGTGGGACCCCAGACTGGTGGCTGGTGGGACCCCAGACTGGTGGGACCCCAGACTGGTGGCTGGTGGGACCCCAGACTGGTGGGACCCCAGGCTGGTGGGACCCCAGACTGGTGGGACCCCAGACTGGTGGGACCCCAGGCTGGTGGGACCCCAGACTGGTGGGACCCCAGGCTGGTGGGACCCCAGACTGGTGGGACCCCAGACTGGTGGGACCCCAGGCTGGTGGGACCCCAGACTGGTGGGACCCCAGACTGGTGGGACCCCAGGCTGGTGGGACCCCAGACTGGTGGGACCCCAGGCTGGTGGGACCCCAGGCTGGTGGGACCCCAGGCTGGTGGGACCCCAGGCTGGTGGGACCCCAGACTGGTGGGACCCCAGACTGGTGGGACCCCAGACCCAGGCTGGTGGGACCCCAGACTGGTGGGACCCCAGGCTGGTGGGACCCCAGGCTGGTGGGACCCCAGACTGGTGGCTGGTGGGACCCCAGACTGGTGGGACCCCAGACTGGTGGCTGGTGGGACCCCAGACTGGTGGGACCCCAGACTGGTGGCTGGTGGGACCCCAGACTGGTGGCTGGTGGGACCCCATACTGGTGGGACCCCAGACTGGTGGGACCCCAGACTGGTGGCTGGTGGGACCCCAGACTGGTGGGACCCCAGGCTGGTGGGACCCCAGACTGGTGGGACCCCAGGCTGGTGGGACCCCAGACTGGTGGGACCCCAGACTGGTGGCTGGTGGGACCCCAGACTGGTGGGACCCCAGACTGGTGGGACCCCAGGCTGGTGGGACCCCAGACTGGTGGGACCCCAGGCTGGTGGGACCCCAGGCTGGTGGGACCCCAGGCTGGTGATACCCCAGGCTGGTGGGACCCCAGACTGGTGGGACCCCAGACCCAGGCTGGTGGGACCCCAGACTGGCTCAGTCTGGGGTCCCACCGCACGGCTGGCATGGCTCATAATCTGCAAAAAATGCGATATTCAACGCTTGATTACACCTTAGATTGACTTAGTTATGATAATAAAATGGATCGCTAGAATCTGGCCGACGTTCACTCCCGGTTCAACTCCCGGTTCAAGCCACAAAAACTAAAGGGATATTCACTCACGACCCACAAACATGGATCCACTAAAACGGGTCCCGGCCCAGTGTTTGGGAATCGGAATAGGTAACCCAGACCCAGCATGCATTCCTACAGGGTACACCGTAGGGTACCCAGACCCAGCATGCATTCCTACAGGGTACACCGTAGGGTACCCAGACCCAGCATGCATTCCTACAGGGTACACCGTAGGAATGCAGAGAAGATAGCAGTAAGGAGGATGAGACTAGCTGGCCACTGTACGGGGCATTACCAAGTGTATCAGAGAAGATAGCAGTAAAGAGGATGAGACTAGCTGGCCACTGTACGGGGCATTACCAAGTGTATCAGAGGAGATAGCAGTAAGGAGGATGACACTAGCTGTACGGGGCATTACCAAGTGTAACAGAGAAGATAGCAGTAAGGAGGATGAGACTAGCTGGCCACTGTACGGGGCATTACCAAGTGTATCAGAGAAGATAGCAGTAAGGAGGATGAGACTAGCTGGCCACTGTACGGGGCATTACCAATTGTATCAGAGAAGATAGCAGTAAAGAGGATGAGACTAGCTGGCCACTGTACGGGGCATTACCAATTGTATCAGAGAAGATAGCAGTAAAGAGGATGAGACTAGCTGGCCACTGTACGGGGCATTACCAAGTGTATCAGAGAAGATAGCAGTAAGGAGGATGAGACTAGCTGGCCACTGTACGGGGCATTACCAAGTGTATCAGAGAAGATAGCAGTAAGGAGGATGAGACTAGCTGGCCACTGTACGGGGCATTACCAAGTGTATCAGAGAAGATAGCAGTAAGGAGGATGAGACTAGCTGGCCACTGTACGGGGCATTACCAAGTGTATCAGAGAAGATAGCAGTAAGGAGGATGAGACTAGCTGGCCACTGGTAGTCTCTCTTCAACTACACGGACAGGCCTGGTGGTAGTCTCTCTTCAACTACACGGACAGGCCTGGTGGTAGTCTCTCTACACGGACAGGCCTGGTGGTAGTCTCTCTACACGGACAGGCCTGGTGGTAGTCTCTCTACACGGACAGGCCTGGTGGTAGTCTCTCTACACGGACAGGCCTGGTGGTAGTCTCTCTACACGGACAGGCCTGGTGGTAGTCTCTCTACACGGACAGGCCTGGTGGTAGTCTCTGTTGCCTGTTGCCGCTGTTTTCCCCAATATTTGACGATGGGATTCTCAGATCGGCCTGGTGGTGGTGGTGGTGGTGGTGGTGGTGGTGGTGGTGGTGGTGGTGGTGGTGGTGGTGGTGTTGTTTTTGGCAGCAAGTTTTGATTTTAGTTTTAGTTTTAGTTTTAGTTTTAGTCTCAGTCTCTTCAATTCAATAGTTTTCATTTAGTTTCAGTCACATTTTTAGTCACCCGGAATGTTTTAGTGTTTGTCTAGTTTTAGTCGACTAAATCTACAGTTGATTTAGTCGACAAAAAATTATTTTGGCGGGCCTTGATGCCGTCGTAATGACTGTTTTTACACTTGCTGAAAATAGCCGATCTAGATCATGCAACCAAGTGTAAAATGACTTGATCTCTTGTCCACTAGTCCCTTCCTAACATTTTAGTCTAGTTTTTATTTGTTGACGAAATTGTCAGTATATTTAGTCTTAGTTTTAGTCATCATAGCTTAGTTTCCCTTTAGTTTTCGTCAGTGGAAAAATGTAGTCGACGGACATTTTTCGTCTTAGTTTTAGTCGACGAAATCAACACTGGGTGATGGTGATTATGTAGCCTCGGAAACCCAGACGTTTTTATTTCCAGGGAGAAAAAAAAAGTCTGGGTCCGAGTCCACTTCAATTCGGCATAGAGTAGCGCAAACATCTCTCACTCTCTGCTGATTTCTGATCGTCTGCACCTTTGTTAAATTGACACACACGCACACATGTACACACACACACTCCTCTCTCTCTCTCTCTGTCGCTCTAAGTAATTAGTCTCATGTCGTGCAGCTGCGCATAGTTTCTCCCGGCGGATCCTGCTGGGAGAAACTATGCCATAAAAAGCATAGGTGAGTTCCAGGCTAGTGATTATGTAACAGTGGAAAAAAAAGACCTTTGCAGGAATAACAGAAATGACGGCCGTTAGTTTATCTTTTCTTTGCCTGCAGCAGATACGTGTTTTTTATTGGATATCACTGCCTGCATGCATGTGCGTGCGTGCGTGCGTGTGCATGTGCATGTGTGCACATATCCCCATGCCGGTTATGCATGATTACACATTGACACACTCAACACATGCAAGACACACACACACACACACACACACACACACACACACACACACACACACACGCAAGACACAGGCACGCACGAGAGAACACATTTGGCATTTGCTTGTGCACTGTACAGGCTAGTATGTAGGATGTTGATTGTTTAATATATGGACCACAATGGTGACACTATCCATGGTATCACTTTTAAAGGTGAAATATTGCTTTTGATTTAATGTCAATAAAATGTATACTATTCTACAGTACATGTCTCCTAGCATGGCGCCGCGCGCGCACGCACGCACGCGCGCGCACACACACACACACACACACACACACACACACACACACACACACACACACACACACACACACACACACACACACACACACACACACACACACACACACACACACACACACACACACACACACACACACACACACACACACACACACACACACACACACACACACCAACCATTGTGAGCTGAGTGAGCAGACACCAGAACTATTGTTCCCTAGTTTGTCCTGAGGTGAAGTAGAACCAGGCTGTTGTTTGTTACAGCAACAGAACAGCAACACTGTCGTTTTACTGCAGGTTTCACCTCCCATTCTGAGCGGGAACCCCTTTTTGGTGTTTTAAAGCATCATGTTATACTTTAACTATTGAAAAATAGCAGATCTACAAGCTCATGAGGATGTAACAACTACAAACAACACCTGGACCTCTTTGGTGGGGACGTAACAACTACAAATAACACCTGTTGGACCTCTTTGGTGGGGACGTAACAACTACAAATAACACCTGGACCTCTTTGGTGGGGACGTAACAACTACAAATAACACCTGGACCTCTTTGGTGGGGGACGTAACAACTACAAATAACACCTGGACCTCTTTGGTGGGGGACGTAACAACTACAAATAACACCTGGACCTCTTTGGTGGGGACGTAACAACTACAAATAACACCTGGACCTCTTTGGTGGGGACGTAACAACTACAAATAACACCTGGACCTCTTTGGTGGGGGACGTAACAACGACAAATAACACCTGGACCTCTTTGGTGGGGACGTAACAACTACAAATAACACCTGGACCTCTTTGGTGGGGACGTAACAACTACAAACAACACCTGGACCTCTTTGGTGGGGACGTAACAACTACAAACAACACCTGGACTTCTTTGGTGGGGGACGTAACAACTACAAACAACACCTGGACCTCTTTGGTGGAGACGTAACAACTACAAATAACACCTGGACCTCTTTGGTGGAGACGTAACAACTACACACAACACCTGGACCTCTTTGGTGGGGACGTAACAACTACAAATAACACCTGGACCTCTTTGGTGGAGACGTAACTACAAATAACACCTGGACCTCTTTGGTGGGGACGTAACAACTACAAACAACACCTGGACCTCTTCGGTGGGGGACGTAACAACTACAAACAACACCTGGACCTCTTTGGTGGGGACGTAACAACTACAAATAACACCTGGACCTCTTTGGTGGGGGACGTAACAACTACAAACAACACCTGGACCTCTTTGGTGGGGGACGCAACAACTACAAATAACACCTGGACCTATTTGGTGGGGGACGTAACAACTACAAATAACACCTGGACCTCTTTGGTGGGGACGTAACAACTACAAACAACACCTGGACCTCTTTGGTGGGGGACGCAACAACTACAAATAACACCTGGACCTCTTTGGTGGGGGACGTAACAACTACAAACAACACCTGGACCTCTTTGGTGGGGGACGCAACAACTACAAATAACACCTGGACCTCTTTGGTGGGGGACGTAACAACTACAAATAACACCTGGACCTCTTTGGTGGGGACGTAACAACTACAAATAACACCTGGACCTCTTTGGTGGGGGACGTAACAACTACAAATAACACCTGGACCTCTTTGGTGGAGACGTAACAACTACAAATAACACCTGGACCTCTTTGGTGGGGGACGTAACAACTACAAATAACACCTGGACCTCTTTGGTGGAGACGTAACAACTACAAATAACACCTGGACCTATTTGGTGGGGGACGTAACAACTACAAATAACACCTGGACCTCTTTGGTGGGGACGTAACAACTACAAATAACACCTGGACCTCTTTGGTGGGGACGTAACAACTACAAACAACACCTGGACCTCTTTGGTGGGGACGTAACAACTACAAATAACAACTGGACCTATTTGGTGGGGGACGTAACAACTACAAACAACACCTGGACCTCTTTGGTGGGGACGTAACAACTACAAATAACACCTGGACCTCTTTGGTGGGGACGTAACAACTACAAATAACACCTGGACCTCTTTGGTGGGGACGTAACAACTACAAACAACACCTGGACCTCTTTGGTGGGGACGTAACAACTACAAATAACACCTGGACCTCTTTGGTGGGGACGTAACAACTACAAACAACACCTGGACCTCTTTGGTGGGGACGTAACAACTACAAATAACACCTGGACCTCTTTGGTGGGGGACGTAACAACTACAAATAACACCTGGACCTCTTTGGTGGGGACGTAACAACTACAAATAACACCTGGACCTCTTTGGTGGGGGACGTAACAACTACAAATAACACCTGGACCTCTTTGGTGGGGGACGTAACAACTACAAATAACACCTGGACCTCTTTGGTGGGGACGTAACAACTACAAATAACACCTGGACCTCTTTGGTGGAGACGTAACTACAAATAACACCTGGACCTCTTTGGTGGGGACGTAACAACTACAAACAACACCTGGACCTCTTCGGTGGGGGACGTAACAACTACAAACAACACCTGGACCTCTTTGGTGGGGACGTAACAACTACAAATAACACCTGGACCTCTTTGGTGGGGGACGTAACAACTACAAACAACACCTGGACCTCTTTGGTGGGGGACGCAACAACTACAAATAACACCTGGACCTCTTTGGTGGGGGACGTAACAACTACAAATAACACCTGGACCTCTTTGGTGGGGACGTAACAACTACAAACAACACCTGGACCTCTTTGGTGGGGGACGCAACTACAAATAACACCTGGACCTCTTTGGTGGGGGACGTAACAACTACAAACAACACCTGGACCTCTTTGGTGGGGGACGCAACAACTACAAATAACACCTGGACCTCTTTGGTGGGGGACGTAACAACTACAAATAACACCTGGACCTCTTTGGTGGGGACGTAACAACTACAAATAACACCTGGACCTCTTTGGTGGAGACGTAACAACTACAAATAACACCTGGACATCTTTGGTGGGGGACGTAACAACTACAAATAACACCTGGACCTCTTTGGTGGAGACGTAACAACTACAAATAACACCTGGACCTATTTGGTGGGGGACGTAACAACTACAAATAACACCTGGACCTCTTTGGTGGGGACGTAACAACTAAAAATAACACCTGGACCTCTTTGGTGGGGACGTAACAACTACAAACAACACCTGGACCTCTTTGGTGGGGACGTAACAACTACAAATAACAACTGGACCTATTTGGTGGGGGACGTAACAACTACAAACAACACCTGGACCTCTTTGGTGGGGACGTAACAACTACAAATAACACCTGGACCTCTTTGGTGGGGACGTAACAACTACAAATAACACCTGGACCTCTTTGGTGGGGACGTAACAACTACAAACAACACCTGGACCTCTTTGGTGGGGACGTAACAACTACAAATAACACCTGGACCTCTTTGGTGGGGACGTAACAACTACAAACAACACCTGGACCTCTTTGGTGGGGACGTAACAACTACAAATAACACCTGGACCTCTTTGGTGGGGGACGTAACAACTACAAATAACACCTGGACCTCTTTGGTGGGGACGTAACAACTACAAATAACACCTGGACCTCTTTGGTGGGGGACGTAACAACTACAAATAACACCTGGACCTCTTTGGTGGGGGACGTAACAACTACAAATAACACCTGGACCTCTTTGGTGGGGACGTAACAACTACAAATAACACCTGGACCTCTTTGGTGGGGGACGTAACAACTACAAATAACACCTGGACCTCTTTGGTGGGGACGTAACAACTACAAATAACACCTGGACCTCTTTGGTGGAGACGTAACAACTACAAATAAAGATAAGAAAACCTTCTAGTCTGAAATTCTCCTTGGAATATCTAAGGAATCTAAGGAAACTATATGTGTATGTACACTAGAGTGCTATATGTCTACATAAAGTGCTATTTAAGTTACATAAGTTGAGCCTGTGGACACGCCTGTAGAGGTCGAAGCTAGGGCAAGTACTACGGCAAGTGCTATGGACTAAGATGGAGTCTGAAGATGTATCTTACATCAGTGTAAGATAATTCCATCTTTAGTCAATCATGGCTTGTCGATGGAAGTCTATTGTTCAGCATGCTGACACAATGAAAGCTTTGAAACAGACCGCCGCTCTACGGTTGGATCGGACACAACGATGTGTGAAGAGCAGGGATGTTATGGAGATAATCAAGGACTGACTGCTCTGCCAGGAAAACAAAATGACAGCACTTTACTTTATTAATTATTGTGCATTTGGAAATAGTTGACTAATAGTCCCAGTCCCAACACTTTAATTGCCCGGGGTTATTTAATCCATTACATTATAGCGCCCAGTCGAATTATAAACACGGACCACTTTTACCGTCTAACACAGGATGATTTTTCATAATTAGACGGGATGATTTAGATCGCGAGTTATTAACGTTTTAAGATTTTCGTTGTCGTCGGCTAAACAGGGGAGGAACATTTTCGATGACGTCTCACTGTTGCACAACATCGTGGATTGCACAACAGGCGCTTCCAGGCTGTGGAGCGATGCGATCCGTTTTCATATCAATACACTTCGTCTTTTGGATCAAACTTCGACTTGGGCGTCGGGCGTTACTAATAGAAAGGATGGTGAACTTCGTCCTGGGCGATGGGGGTGTTAAAGGAGCATTCAGTGATTTGGGTGATTTGGAAAACCCCCCGGTCCGCCCTGGTAACAAGATGTCCACATGCACGCACTACAGTGGGACACACACACACACGACAACACACACACCAAGGCCCGCCCCCACTCGATCATGATTGGCGGAACGCCCCTCTCTATCCTGATTGGATGAAGACTTGGCCACCTATAGCCAAAAACGAAACCTAAGGTTTTTTTGACCCCAGGGGTTAACTGGGGACAGGGAGGAACTCCTTATATGGTCAGCACACTCTATAGTAGGGAGGATTATCACAACAAAACAAAAGAAATAAGTGATATTTGAATTAAGTGAAATCACTGAATATACCTATAACACAGTGGTCAACTGAATTGAAATGAATCAGTTTTTCCTACCGTATCTATCTTTAACCAATGACATGGTAATGCGTTTTCTATTGGATTTAAATTTCTAATTCTAATAGTTGTGTCTTTTCTATGCATGTATTGCTTTGAGATGGCTTTTTGGTATTGTTTCTATAAGGATAACATTGTGGTCAAGTGTACGGTTGCAAAGCTTGCACAGAATTATGTACATCATTCTGTTGTTCATTTATTTACCGTGGATGGTTTTAACACGATTATAGCTTGTACTAGGAGTTTAAAAAGAATCCTGACAGACTTTGAAATCTGGTTGCATCACACAGTGACACGCCCACAAGGAGAATCTCCATAGACGATTCTCTTTGATCTAAAACATGCGTACAATATTTGAATATGACAGATGACACTACAGTGGTGTTTCCAACGCTTTCAGGTCCAGACCCAAAAGAGAGATCAGACATTTGCCTTTTAACCCATTCAGGACGGGACCCGCCTTTTGGTGTCATAAATATGTCAATACACAACTGTATAAATCAAGACCCCTTGTGTGTTTTTTGACTGTCAGCTGTGCGTGCGTGCGTGCGTGCGTGCGTGCGTGCGTGCGTGCGTGTAGAGAGAGAGGGGTGGTGAAGACAGAACCAGGGACAACAATGAGAGTGTAAATGTGTGTGAGAATGCGTTGGTGTGCATTTGGACGTGTGCATGTAGATCTGTGTTGCCACTGTGTTGCCACTGTGTGTGTGTGTGTGTGTGTGTGTGTGTGTGTGTGTGTGTGTGCGCGCGTGCGTGCGTGCGTGCGTGCGCATGTAGATCTGTGTTGCCACTGTGTGTGTGTGTGTGTGTGTGCGTGTGCGTGCGTGCGTTGGTGTGCATTTGGACGTGTGCATGTAGATCTGTGTTGCCACTGTGTTGCCACTGTGTGTGTGTGTGTGTGTGTGTGTGTGTGTGTGTGTGTGTGTGTAGATCTGTGTTGCCACTGTGTGTGTGTGTGTGTGTGTGTGTGTGTAGATCTGTGTTGCCACTGTGTGTGTGTGTGTGTGTGTGTGTGTGTGTGTGTGTGTGTGTGTGTGTAGATCTGTGTTGCCACTGTGTGTGTGTGCGTGTGCATGCGTTGGTGTGCATGTGGACGTGTACATGCAGTAGATCTGTGCTGCCAACGTGTGTGTGTGTGTGCGTGCGTGCGTGCGTGCGTTGGTGTGCATGTGGGCGTGTGCATGTAGATCTGTGCTGCCTCTACGTCAAAGCTTCCAGCTATAGTGATGTCAGCAGCAGCAGCGTGGCCTAATGAAGTCACCAGAACACAACGCAGACATCTGCAAACAAGTGCAAGAAATACTACGAGCATTTCTTCTTTACAACATTCCTTAGAATTCGAAATCCTACTACTCTCTCCTCTACTGTTGTGCCTAACCCATTCTGACCTGAGATCAGATTCTATAAATGTCTTCTACATCCTGACAGTTTTCTGAGAAAGGCTATGTTTCCATGTCAGTGGTTCTTCGATTTTTCAAAAATAGCAGACCTACAAGCTCGTGGCGCGCTATGAGCTTGTAGATCTGCTATTTTTCAATAGCGCCTAAAGCATAACATAAGGGTAACACCACGGTAACACTACGCTCTCTCCTCTCATGTTGTGCCAAACGTTCCACAGCCTTTCTGGGCTGCCCTCCCAGTGTTTCCCAGTGTTCCACAGCCTTTCTGGGCTGCCCTCCCAGTGTTTCCCAGTGTTCCACAGCCTTTCTGGGTTTTTCCCAGTGTTCCACAGCCTTTCTGGGTTTTTCCCAGTGTTCCACAGCCTTTCTGGGCTGCCCTCCCAGTGTTTCCCAGTGTTCCACAGCCTTTCTGGGTTTTTCCCAGTGTTCCACAGCCTTCTGGGCTGCCCTCCCAGTGAGTACATCTGTTGGGAAAAAAGTCATTCTCACCTGTCTTTGCTCCGCCGTCTCCTCGGTCGCCCTTCTCGCCCTTCACACCTCTCTCTCCCGTCTCACCTGTTTGTTTGAAAGGGAGAGACGGACAAGAGAGACACACAGAGACACACAGAGAGACACACAGACAGTGTTAAAGGCGTAGTGAAACGGAAATGGTGGACATTTTATTTTGAAGTTTCAGACTGTCTCAAGTTGAAACACCGCTATGAAGTTTCTGAACCAATCAGAGCGTCGCATCCCTCAGGGGATGGGACGGTAGCTAGGGACGGGTAGCTATGCTACGCAGGACAACGTGTGGATGTTTGTTTACAAATCAGATAGTCTGCCAGCTTTACCAGTTTACACTTAATGTGGCTTATTTCTACCCTATAATGTTTTCAGATACATTTTTAGCGTGATGATTAAGTTGAAACCGAGTAATACACTCCCTGGATGTTATCTTGAATGGGAATAAAAACGGAAGATTTCTGTAATCAGTAGCAGCTGTGCAGCCTGTGCTGGACGGATGCGGAGATATGGGGAATTAAACTGGTGAGCTTCATTTTTATTGGCTTTTATCGATGTTGGCCTCGACACGTCATCACGCAGCACGTTTTTGTTTTCAGGAAGTAATACAAAATATTTTTTTATGGACTTTTAATATAAAAACACACAAAAATGAGAATTTTCTGGTTTTTTGGCATCCATTGTTAGGTATGCCCATATGATGACCATGGATATGGTCTAAAAGTGTTAAAAACATATTTTTCATTTCACTACACCTTTAAACATGTCAACAATGTAGGCCTACTATATATATATCGTACTTATTTGATCTGAATTAACCCATTCTGGGCGGGAACCCCTTTTGGTGTTAGCATTATGTTATGCTTTAGCTATTGAAAAATAGCAGATCTACTAGCTCATAGCGCGCCACCGGGTGGCGCGCTACGAGCTTGTAGGTCTGCTATTTTTGAAAAATCGAAGAACGACTGACATAGAAACATAGCTTTTTCAGAAAACTGTCAGGATGTAGAAGACATTTTTAGAATCTGATCTCAGGTCAAAATGGGTTAAATAACCCCAGGCAATTACAGTGTTAATATGGACCCATAAAGGGTTCTGCCAGTGTGGATTATGGTTCCACATGTTGAATGTACACAGTGACTTAATACTCCTCCTGTAATGTGTATAATCTAGCAGGTAATGCACACATGGACATGGGAACCACTGTTCCCTATGGAGACACAAAGGGTCTCCTGAGTGTCTCCATAGGGAACCACTGTTGATCATCAAATGATTGGCTTAGGAATAAATAATGGGCCAAAAACTAAACATATCCATGAATTCAAGTCTCCATTCAGTCTCAGAGTAATCGATAGAAAACGTCATTTTGTGTGTGTGTAAGTTTGAGTCTTACTGAGCACGTGCGCGCGCACACACACACACACACACACACACACACACACACACACACACACACACACACACACACACACACACACACACACACACACACACACACACACACACACACACACACACACACGAGATAGAGATGTAAATAGAGCGATATCGACAGACAACAGTTTGGAAACACAAGCAGGGCTTTGAAATAACCTGGGGGGGGGGTGTCCTCAACCATCTCCAATTACTATATTTGACAGAGTTTCCTTGTAGTTTCTATATTTGACAGAGTTTCCTTGTAGTTTCTATATTTGACAGAGTGTCCTTGTAGTTTCTATATTTGATAGAGTTTCCTTGTAGTTTCTATATTTGACAGAGTGTCCTTGTAGTTTCTATATTTGATAGAGTTTCCTTGTAGTTTCTATATTTTACAGAGTTTCATTGTAGTTTCTATATTTGACAGAGTTTCCTTGTAGTTTCTATATTTGACAGAGTTTCCTTGTAGTTTCTATATTTGACAGAGTGTCCTTGTAGTTTCTATATTTGACAGAGTGTCCTTGTAGTTTCTATATTTGACAGAGTGTCCTTGTAGTTTCTATATTTGACAGAGTTTCCTTGTAGTTTCTATATTTGACAGAGTTTCCTTGTAGTTTCTATATTTGACAGAGTTTCCTTGTAGTTTCTATATTTGACAGAGTTTCCTTGTAGTTTCTATATTTGACAGAGTTTCCTTGTAGTTTCTATATTTGACAGAGTGTCCTTGTAGTTTCTATATTTGACAGAGTGTCCTTGTAGTTTCTATATTTTACAGAGTTTCCTTGTAGTTTCTATATTTTACAGAGTTTCCTTGTAGTTTCTATATTTGACAGAGTTTCCTTGTAGTTTCTATATTTGACAGAGTTTCCTTGTAGTTTCTATATTTGACAGAGTTTCCTTGTAGTTTCTATATTTGACAGAGTGTCCTTGTAGTTTCTATATTTGACAGAGTTTCCTTGTAGTTTCTATATTTGACAGAGTTTCCTTGTAGTTTCTATATTTGACAGAGTGTCCTTGTAGTTTCTATATTTGATAGAGTTTCCTTGTAGTTTCTATATTTGACAGTGTCCTTGTAGTTTCTATATTTTACAGAGTTTCCTTGTAGTTTCTATATTTGACAGAGTTTCCTTGTAGTTTCTATATTTGACAGAGTGTCCTTGTAGTTTCTATATTTGATAGAGTTTCCATGTAGTTTCTATATTTTACAGAGTTTCATTGTAGTTTCTATATTTGACAGAGTTTCCTTGTAGTTTCTATATTTGACAGAGTTTCCTTGTAGTTTCTATATTTTACAGAGTTTCCTTGTAGTTTCTATATTTGACAGAGTTTCCTTGTAGTTTCTATATTTGACAGAGTGTCCTTGTAGTTTCTATATTTGACAGAGTGTCCTTGTAGTTTCTATATTTGACAGTTTCCTTGTAGTTTCTATATTTGACAGAGTGTCCTTGTAGTCTCTATATTTGACAGAGTTTCCTTGTAGTTTCTATATTTGACAGAGTGTCCTTGTAGTTTCTATATTTGACAGAGTTTCCTTGTAGTTTCTATATTTGACAGAGTTTCCTTGTAGTTTCTATATTTGACAGAGTTTCCTTGTAGTTTCTATATTTGACAGAGTGTCCTTGTAGTTTCTATATTTGACAGAGTGTCCTTGTAGTTTCTATATTTGACAGAGTGTCCTTGTAGTTTCTATATTTGACAGTTTCCTTGTAGTTTCTATATTTGACAGAGTGTCCTTGTAGTCTCTATATTTGACAGAGTTTCCTTGTAGTTTCTATATTTGACAGAGTGTCCTTGTAGTTTCTATATTTGACAGTTTCCTTGTAGTTTCTATATTTGACAGAGTGTCCTTGTAGTTTCTATATTTGACAGAGTTTCCTTGTAGTTTCTATATTTTACAGAGTTTCCTTGTAGTTTCTATATTTGACAGAGTTTCCTTGTAGTTTCTATATTTGACAGAGTGTCCTTGTAGTTTCTATATTTGACAGAGTTTCCTTGTAGTTTCTATATTTGACAGAGTGTCCTTGTAGTTTCTATATTTGACAGAGTTTCCTTGTAGTTTCTATATTTGATAGAGTTTCCTTGTAGTTTCTATATTTGACAGAGTGTCCTTGTAGTTTCTATATTTGACAGAGTTTCCTTGTAGTTTCTATATTTGACAGAGTTTCCTTGTAGTTTCTATATTTGACAGAGTTTCCTTGTAGTTTCTATATTTGACAGAGTTTCCTTGTAGTTTCTATATTTGACAGAGTGTCCTTGTAGTTTCTATATTTGACAGTGTCCTTGTAGTTTCTATATTTGACAGAGTGTCCTTGTAGTTTCTATATTTGACAGTTTCCTTGTAGTTTCTATATTTGACAGAGTGTCCTTGTAGTCTCTATATTTGACAGAGTTTCCTTGTA
The DNA here is from genome assembly GCF_951216825.1 of Electrona antarctica. Classification (NCBI taxonomy): domain Eukaryota; kingdom Metazoa; phylum Chordata; class Actinopteri; order Myctophiformes; family Myctophidae; genus Electrona; species Electrona antarctica. Next base: position 262,564 of record NW_027638691.1, read on the forward strand.
GTTTCTATATTTGACAGAGTTTCCTTGTAGTTTCTATATTTTACAGAGTTTCCTTGTAGTTTCTATATTTGACAGAGTTTCCTTGTAGTTTCTATATTTGACAGAGTGTCCTTGTAGTTTCTATATTTGACAGAGTGTCCTTGTAGTTTCTATATTTGACAGAGTGTCCTTGTAGTTTCTATATTTGACAGAGTGTCCTTGTAGTTTCTATATTTGACAGAGTGTCCTTGTAGTTTCTATATTTGACAGTTTCCTTGTAGTTTCTATATTTGACAGAGTGTCCTTGTAGTCTCTATATTTGACAGAGTTTCCTTGTAGTTTCTATATTTGACAGAGTGTCCTTGTAGTTTCTATATTTGACAGAGTTTCCTTGTAGTTTCTATATTTGACAGAGTTTCCTTGTAGTTTCTATATTTGACAGAGTTTCCTTGTAGTTTCTATATTTGACAGAGTGTCCTTGTAGTTTCTATATTTGACAGAGTTTCCTTGTAGTTTCTATATTTGATAGAGTTTCCTTGTAGTTTCTATATTTGACAGAGTGTCCTTGTAGTTTCTATATTTGACAGAGTTTCCTTGTAGTTTCTATATTTGACAGAGTTTCCTTGTAGTTTCTATATTTGACAGAGTTTCCTTGTAGTTTCTATATTTGACAGAGTTTCCTTGTAGTTTCTATATTTGACAGAGTGTCCTTGTAGTTTCTATATTTGACAGAGTGTCCTTGTAGTTTCTATATTTGACAGAGTGTCCTTGTAGTTTCTATATTTGACAGTTTCCTTGTAGTTTCTATATTTGACAGAGTGTCCTTGTAGTCTCTATATTTGACAGAGTTTCCTTGTAGTTTCTATATTTGACAGAGTGTCCTTGTAGTTTCTATATTTGACAGTTTCCTTGTAGTTTCTATATTTGACAGAGTGTCCTTGTAGTCTCTATATTTGACAGAGTTTCCTTGTAGTTTCTATATTTGACAGAGTGTCCTTGTAGTTTCTATATTTGACAGAGTGTCCTTGTAGTTTCTATATTTGACAGAGTTTCCTTGTAGTTTCTATATTTGATAGTTTCCTTGTAGTTTCTATATTTGACAGAGTGTCCTTGTAGTTTCTATATTTGACAGAGTTTCCTTGTAGTTTCTATATTTGACAGAGTTTCCTTGTAGTTTCTATATTTGACAGAGTTTCCTTGTAGTTTCTATATTTGACAGAGTGTCCTTGTAGTCTCTATATTTGACAGAGTTTCCTTGTAGTTTCTATATTTGACAGAGTGTC
>NW_027638690.1:12500-69277 GCF_951216825.1 Electrona antarctica
CTAACCCTAACCCTAACCCTAACCCTAACCCTTATTTCGCTGTTGCGCCCCCTTCTGGTCATTTTAGAGAAAAACCAAGGTCTGTTATGGCTTCGCAGTGGCCTACTTAGGGGGGGTAGACAAAGTTTCGGAGCGATCTATTTTTTTCGTTAACATGGGGTTTATAGGGCCGACAAAGGGGGGCGCTGTTGCCGCGGGGGATGTCCGATATCAACGGGACCAACAGATTACGACTCAGTGCGCAATTACGCAATTTTTGATGCATCATACTTGTTTGTCGGACTTTCAGAGGCTAACCGGCCTAACCGGCCAGTGTCCGGTTATCTTACGAACCCCTATTACCTAACCCTAACCCTAACCCTAACCCTAACCCTAACCCTAACCCTAACCCTAACCCTAACCCTAACCCTAACCCTAACCCTAACCCTAACCCTAACCCTAACCCTAACCCTAACCCTAACCCTAACCCTAACCCTAACCCTAACCCTAACCCTAACCCTAACCCTAACAACCCATAACTTGGGCGTGTAGCACTGTTTTCATAACAAAGAGGAGTTCATGGTCGCCGTTAATGTCTGCTACAAAGGGGACTAAGGTAATTATGATTATCAACATGACATGATAGTAGGTTATTACTCTGTGGGCTCCTTTAGGAGGAGCTGAGGGGAGGAGAGTGGAGCGTTCCACTTGCACATCTATAAAGGCGCCTTTTCTCTTATGTAAAAATGAGTAGACATATGCAGGCAGGTGTCCTTCTTGGGATGAGGTTGCTTTCATCTCAGGTCTTATAACTGGTAGGGCTTTGAGCGCTATTGTTACTGTCGTTGTTGTCAATTACGATGCCCTGGATCGCAAACCTATGCTTCCCTTATAATCTCTTATATAGGTTCCTTGCGCCCTTGCCTTGTCTCTAGTGGTCTTAATTCAGTCCCTTACGAATGGTTTCGCATCTGTTGGTCCACTTCAAGGTCATTTCACCTGCTAAAGACGGACCTCTGCTGACCTGGATCTGACGGACCCGGTCCACTGGTTCCTCCTCCTTCTGCTCCTCCTCCTCCTCCATCCCTACTCCCACTCCTACCATTCCTCTTCCTCCTCCTCCTCCTCCCTCTCCCTTGAACTATCGGTTGGTGCTTAGGAGGTGAGTCCGCAGGGGTTTGTGGCGGTCGGTCCACTGTCGGAAGGGGTAAATGTTAGACTAGTGTTGTTGTGACACGGAGGCCTTCGGCCTCCGTGCCACGGTTAGGGTTAGGTTAGCCCTGTCACACATGCACACACACGCTGTGTCGCCACGGATACCGGTTGCCTAGGCTGTACTTAGATTGACTTTACCATCACTCACTCTAAACATAACCGCACGCAGGGGTGCTAATACAGTTCCTTTAACGGAATCTCCATTTAACCCCAAGGGTTTCTATTTGTGCTCCTCACGACTATACATACAGTGTTCATCATCGTTACAACGGTCTGCTACAAGGGCGACTATTACTAGGTTATTAACATGTACTGGAAGAGGAATGCATCGCTACCGTTACTGTTACACTTCATAGTGGGGAGTTGTTTCTCATCACCATTAATTTTATTACTGTTATTTTTATCATAATTTATAGTGACTGATGCTGGACATGATTACTGTTACTGTCACTATTGGGTTCACCTGCCCTTTAGGTTTCACACTGGGTTGTTTTTAGAACAACTGCCATGGGGTTAGTTCACCTTGGATAGTCTGACCTTCCCTTTAGCCTTGCTGCCTTCGTATGGGCTTCCATTATTAGTGGTCCTTCCAGACCTCAATCGTCCGTGTTAGTGGTCTCTTCAGACCTTACTGTACCTTGCTGCCCTTATATAGGTCCCCCTTTTAGTGGTCTCTTCAGACCTCAATCATCCGTGTTAGTGGTCTCTTCAGACCTCGCCATATCTGGATCAGCCTAGACTCCACACTCGTTCCTGATGATGACCCCTTACATGTTATTATACTCTGTCACTTAGAACCGGGTTGGTGGGTTGGCCAGTAAAACACATGTGTAGCACAGTGCACTTACCCTATTTCCTATTCGAAATCCCTGGCCGGGCCTGTTTCTGGGTTGACCTAAATGGGGTTCCCGGCCTAGATTGCTGTCTCCGGAACCACTATGGGGTGTCTCTTCTGCTCAAAACCTAACCCTAACCCTAATTTATGAGTTATATTTGGGAAAAAATACTTTGGAGAAAAATAACATCAATAACACACAAAAAACACCAAAAAACACCACCGGAAGTAGATGTTAAGGCACTTCCCGTTGTCCGATTTAGGACATACTTGCATATTCAAACTCAGCGCCTATGACTTAGGGGGGGTAGCCAAAATCCTGGCGTTCCTAGTGTAATCCTCCGTGGACTTGTAGATCTGTTATTTCCTAGCTTCTTAGGGCTTTATTTCCATGGGGAAATTGTATTAGGGGCCCATCTTTGGGAGTGTTATATAACTTTCCGAGACGAACATTTTAATATAAGTTTCAGCCCTCTGCGATATTCCTACAAGAAGATACAGTTTTAGCCAATTAGCAGCCAATTAAGGTACTTCCTGTTGTTGACTCGCAATATAACCTACATATTCGGATTCAGCGCTATTGATTTAGTGGGGGTAGAACAAGTCTTGGGAAAAGATTACGTAAATTCACAACATTATGAATTTTTTAAACTTTCAAACAGTAATTTAACCCATTTCTAAGTCAGCTACACATTTAAAACCAGCACCATTAGTTTTCCCTTACTTGAAATAGGGGGGGAGAGTGTATTTATAGGAATCTTTAAAAAATTGGATTGTTGCTGCCCTGCAACGCGTTAAAATCCATTAAAATTCCAAAATTGGTCCGTTTGTTTTGAGCAGGACAAATTCTTATTCGTCTCATCCAGCCAAATCCAATGAACTTGGTCCTGAGTTTCTATGACACTGGGAACTGTCCAAAGGTCACCGTAACAGTAACCGTGACCTTTGGAGGCCGAAGAAACCCTTTAACGCTATTCTCGGAAGGGAATAACCTATTTTAAGAAAACAAAGGGTGTTTATCCATGTCTGACGCATGGGGAATCCAATGGAACTGGTTTCAAGTCTCTACGACACTTGTAAATATTTTACATATTTTTTTAGACACGTTTTTCTTACCCCACAAACACAAATAATTTTCTTTTTTTTCAAAGACTACCTACCCTGACTCACTTTTTCATGCTGGATTTATTGAAATTGGTCCTGTAGAAAAAACATTTTTTCTTCTTCCTCTAACCTCTATAAGGCCTCTAAGTCAAAAACCCTTGGTCATTAGGGGCCCATCTTTTAGTATGTTGTATAGCTTGTCAGGACGAACAATTTGACATGTCTCTCATTTCCGTACGACACTCCTACACAAAGTTGATGTTTAGCCTTCTAGGGGCTATAAAACCAAGGGGAAGTGACGTCAGAGGCCCATCTTCGGATATGTTGTAGAGCTCCGAGAGACGAACACGTGGATATGTGTCTCATTCCTGTACGACACTTCTTTCCTGAGGTTGCCAGTTTGAGCGACATACATAGGGGGTATACTGCTAACAGGACCTTGGAAGAGAACTTTTTGGAAGAAGCTTCTCCTAGGACAATTTTCGTGGGACCACACTTATATGGCCGTATTAAGCTCCTCAAGATGATCGTGTGGAGGGGTGTCACGTTTCTGTGCGACCTTCCTACGCGATGTCACAGGGTCTAGAAGTCTGGACTTTTTCCTAAAATCACTATAAAGTATTAAGGGTCAGTGTTTCGTGGTCAGGCCGTAATTTATGAGTTCTTTATGGGAAAAAATACTTTGGAGCAAAATAACATCCATAACACACAAAAAAACACAAAACACACCACCGGAAGTAGATGTTAAGGCACTTCCCGTTGTCCGATTTAAAAACTTCTTGCATATTCAAACTCAGCGCATATGATTTAGGTGGGGTAGCCAAAATCCTGGCGTTCCTAGTGTAATTCTCTGTGGACTTGTAGATCTGTTATTTCCTAGCTTCTTAGGGGCTTATTTCCATGGGGAAATTGTATTAGGAGCCCATCTTTGGGGGTGTTATAGAACTTTCAGAGACGAACATTTTAATATAAGTTTCAGCCCTCTGCGACATTCCTACCAGAAGATACCGTTTTAGCCAATTAGCAGCCAATTAAGGTACTTCCTGTTGTTGACTCGCAATATAACCTACATATTCGGATTCAGCGCTATTGATTTAGTGGGGGTAGAACAAGTCTTGGGAAAAGATTACGTAAATTCATGACATTATGAATTTTTGAAACATTCAAACAGTAATTTCACCCATTTCTAAGTGAGCTACACATTTAAAACCAGCACCATTAGATTTCCCTTACTTAAAATAGGAGGGGGGGGTGTATTTATAGGAATCTTTAAAGAATTGGATTGTTGATGACCTTCAACGCGTTAAAATCCATTAAAAATCCAAAATATGTCCGTTTGTTTTGAGCAGGACAAATTCTTATTCGTCTCATCCAGCCGAATCCAATGAACTTGGTCCTGAGTTTCTATGACACTGGGAACTGTCCAAAGGTCACCGTAACAGTAACCGTGACCTTTGGAGGCCGAAGAGACCCTTTAACGCTATTCTCGGAAGGGAATAACCTATTTTAAAAAAACAAAGGGTGTTTATCCATGTCTGACGCATGGGGAATCCAATGGAACTGGTTTCAAGTCTCTACGACACTTGTAAATATTTTACATATTTTTTTAGACACGTTTTTCTTACCCCACAAACACAAATAATTTTTTTTGTTTTTCAAAACTACTTACTCTGACTCACGTTTTCACGCTGGATTTAATGGAATTGGTCCGGTTGAAAGAAATTGTTTAGTTCTCTTTCTACGCATTTTTTGCACAATTTTGGACGTTTAAAGGGCCATTTCACCCACTTCTAAGTGTCGTAGACACTCAGGACTTACACCAATCGACTCAGCATCACCGAATTAGTTAAGGGGAATTGTCAAAAAAAAAGAAAAAAAAAGAAAAAAAAGGGAAAAAAGAAAAAAAAAAAAAAAAAAAAAAGGAAAAAAAAGAAAAAAAACCAAACCCCCAAAAAAAAAAAAAAAAAAAAAACCCTTGTCATTAATCATTAGACCTACAACTAGAACCTATCTCAAACCCTCAACCTAAACCTAACCTCCCACGGGGCAGCACACCTAAACCTAACCTTAACCCATGTCTAACTAACAACTACAACCTATCTCAAACCCTCAACCTAAACCTAACCTCCCACGGGGCAGCACACCTAAACCTAACCTTAACCCATGTCTAACTAACAATTACAACCTATCTCAAACCCTCAACCTAAACCTAACCTCCCACGGGGCAGCACACCTAAACCTAACCTTAACCCATGTCTAACTAACAACTACAACCTATCTCAAACCCTCAACCTAAACCTAACCTCCCACGGGGCAGCACACCTAAACCTAACCTTAACCCATGTCTAACATACATTTTTGGGGACTTTGGCGAACATTTACACCACTTTCCAAGGGTCGGGGAGTGACGAAACCACCAGATTTGGAATCAGCGTCAAAAAGTAAGTCAGAATACATACCCCTTGACTTTAAAAAAAAAAATCATGATTACACTTTTTTTAAAACACTAAGTGCCAGCCCTAACTAAGCTTAGGGACCCAAAAATATGTCGCCACATATTACCACCATTCAACTCCAAATCGCCCGAAACGTGCTCCTAACTAGTTTCCCCGCAAGAAAAAAAAAAAGAAAAAACCCCCCAAAAACTACTAAGTGTCAAAACACTTCCGGGTTCCATCATAAGTACCACTTCCCGAGGTCGTACAGACATGGGGGTCATACCAAAGGATGCGCAATACTTCACTTAGGGGGGGTAGGCGTGGTCAATTAACACATGCCACGCCCCCTTAGGCTCCGTAACCAGAAAACAAGGTTTTATTTCGCTGTTGCGCCCCCTTCTGGTCATTTTAGAGAAAAACCAAGGTCTGTTATGGCTTCGCAGTGGCCTACTTAGGGGGGGTAGACAAAGTTTCGGAGCGATCTATTTTTTTCGTTAACATGGGGTTTATAGGGCCGACAAAGGGGGGCGCTGTTGCCGCGGGGGATGTCCGATATCAACGGGACCAACAGATTACGACTCAGTGCGCAATTACGCAATTTTTGATGCATCATACTTGTTTGTCGGACTTTCAGAGGCTAACCGGCCTAACCGGCCAGTGTCCGGTTATCTTACGAACCCCTATTACCTAACCCTAACCCTAACCCTAACCCTAACCCTAACCCTAACCCTAACCCTAACCCTAACCCTAACCCTAACCCTAACCCTAACCCTAACCCTAACCCTAACCCTAACCCTAACCCTAACCCTAACCCTAACCCTAACCCTAACCCTAACCCTAACCCTAACCCTAACCCTAACCCTAACCCTAACCCTAACCCTAACCCTAACCCTAACCCTAACCCTAACCCTAACCCTAACCCTAACCCTAACCCTAACCCTAACCCTAACCCTAACCCTAACCCTAACCCTAACCCTAACCCTAACCCTAACCCTAACCCTAACCCTAACCCTAACCCTAACCCTAACCCTAACCCTAACCCTAACCCTAACCCTAACCCTAACCCTAACCCAACCCTAACCCTAACCCTAACCCTAACCCTAACCCTAACCCTAACCCTAACCCTAACCCTAACCCTAACCCTAACCCTAACCCTAACCCTAACCCTAACCCTAACCCTAACCCTAACCCTAACCCTAACCCTAACCCTAACCCTAACCCTTATTTCGCTGTTGCGCCCCCTTCTGGTCATTTTAGAGAAAAACCAAGGTCTGTTATGGCTTCGCAGTGGCCTACTTAGGGGGGGTAGACAAAGTTTCGGAGCGATCTATTTTTTTCGTTAACATGGGGTTTATAGGGCCGACAAAGGGGGGCGCTGTTGCCGCGGGGGATGTCCGATATCAACGGGACCAACAGATTACGACTCAGTGCGCAATTACGCAATTTTTGATGCATCATACTTGTTTGTCGGACTTTCAGAGGCTAACCGGCCTAACCGGCCAGTGTCCGGTTATCTTACGAACCCCTATTACCTAACCCTAACCCTAACCCTAACCCTAACCCTAACCCTAACCCTAACCCTAACCCTAACCCTAACCCTAACCCTAACCCTAACCCTAACCCTAACCCTAACCCTAACCCTAACCCTAACCCTAACCCTAACCCTAACCCTAACCCTAACCCTAACCCTAACCCTAACAACCCATAACTTGGGCGTGTAGCACTGTTTTCATAACAAAGAGGAGTTCATGGTCGCCGTTAATGTCTGCTACAAAGGGGACTAAGGTAATTATGATTATCAACATGACATGATAGTAGGTTATTACTCTGTGGGCTCCTTTAGGAGGAGCTGAGGGGAGGAGAGTGGAGCGTTCCACTTGCACATCTATAAAGGCGCCTTTTCTCTTATGTAAAAATGAGTAGACATATGCAGGCAGGTGTCCTTCTTGGGATGAGGTTGCTTTCATCTCAGGTCTTATAACTGGTAGGGCTTTGAGCGCTATTGTTACTGTCGTTGTTGTCAATTACGATGCCCTGGATCGCAAACCTATGCTTCCCTTATAATCTCTTATATAGGTTCCTTGCGCCCTTGCCTTGTCTCTAGTGGTCTTAATTCAGTCCCTTACGAATGGTTTCGCATCTGTTGGTCCACTTCAAGGTCATTTCACCTGCTAAAGACGGACCTCTGCTGACCTGGATCTGACGGACCCGGTCCACTGGTTCCTCCTCCTTCTGCTCCTCCTCCTCCTCCATCCCTACTCCCACTCCTACCATTCCTCTTCCTCCTCCTCCTCCTCCCTCTCCCTTGAACTATCGGTTGGTGCTTAGGAGGTGAGTCCGCAGGGGTTTGTGGCGGTCGGTCCACTGTCGGAAGGGGTAAATGTTAGACTAGTGTTGTTGTGACACGGAGGCCTTCGGCCTCCGTGCCACGGTTAGGGTTAGGTTAGCCCTGTCACACATGCACACACACGCTGTGTCGCCACGGATACCGGTTGCCTAGGCTGTACTTAGATTGACTTTACCATCACTCACTCTAAACATAACCGCACGCAGGGGTGCTAATACAGTTCCTTTAACGGAATCTCCATTTAACCCCAAGGGTTTCTATTTGTGCTCCTCACGACTATACATACAGTGTTCATCATCGTTACAACGGTCTGCTACAAGGGCGACTATTACTAGGTTATTAACATGTACTGGAAGAGGAATGCATCGCTACCGTTACTGTTACACTTCATAGTGGGGAGTTGTTTCTCATCACCATTAATTTTATTACTGTTATTTTTATCATAATTTATAGTGACTGATGCTGGACATGATTACTGTTACTGTCACTATTGGGTTCACCTGCCCTTTAGGTTTCACACTGGGTTGTTTTTAGAACAACTGCCATGGGGTTAGTTCACCTTGGATAGTCTGACCTTCCCTTTAGCCTTGCTGCCTTCGTATGGGCTTCCATTATTAGTGGTCCTTCCAGACCTCAATCGTCCGTGTTAGTGGTCTCTTCAGACCTTACTGTACCTTGCTGCCCTTATATAGGTCCCCCTTTTAGTGGTCTCTTCAGACCTCAATCATCCGTGTTAGTGGTCTCTTCAGACCTCGCCATATCTGGATCAGCCTAGACTCCACACTCGTTCCTGATGATGACCCCTTACATGTTATTATACTCTGTCACTTAGAACCGGGTTGGTGGGTTGGCCAGTAAAACACATGTGTAGCACAGTGCACTTACCCTATTTCCTATTCGAAATCCCTGGCCGGGCCTGTTTCTGGGTTGACCTAAATGGGGTTCCCGGCCTAGATTGCTGTCTCCGGAACCACTATGGGGTGTCTCTTCTGCTCAAAACCTAACCCTAACCCTAATTTATGAGTTATATTTGGGAAAAAATACTTTGGAGAAAAATAACATCAATAACACACAAAAAACACCAAAAAACACCACCGGAAGTAGATGTTAAGGCACTTCCCGTTGTCCGATTTAGGACATACTTGCATATTCAAACTCAGCGCCTATGACTTAGGGGGGGTAGCCAAAATCCTGGCGTTCCTAGTGTAATCCTCCGTGGACTTGTAGATCTGTTATTTCCTAGCTTCTTAGGGCTTTATTTCCATGGGGAAATTGTATTAGGGGCCCATCTTTGGGAGTGTTATATAACTTTCCGAGACGAACATTTTAATATAAGTTTCAGCCCTCTGCGATATTCCTACAAGAAGATACAGTTTTAGCCAATTAGCAGCCAATTAAGGTACTTCCTGTTGTTGACTCGCAATATAACCTACATATTCGGATTCAGCGCTATTGATTTAGTGGGGGTAGAACAAGTCTTGGGAAAAGATTACGTAAATTCACAACATTATGAATTTTTTAAACTTTCAAACAGTAATTTAACCCATTTCTAAGTCAGCTACACATTTAAAACCAGCACCATTAGTTTTCCCTTACTTGAAATAGGGGGGGAGAGTGTATTTATAGGAATCTTTAAAAAATTGGATTGTTGCTGCCCTGCAACGCGTTAAAATCCATTAAAATTCCAAAATTGGTCCGTTTGTTTTGAGCAGGACAAATTCTTATTCGTCTCATCCAGCCAAATCCAATGAACTTGGTCCTGAGTTTCTATGACACTGGGAACTGTCCAAAGGTCACCGTAACAGTAACCGTGACCTTTGGAGGCCGAAGAAACCCTTTAACGCTATTCTCGGAAGGGAATAACCTATTTTAAGAAAACAAAGGGTGTTTATCCATGTCTGACGCATGGGGAATCCAATGGAACTGGTTTCAAGTCTCTACGACACTTGTAAATATTTTACATATTTTTTTAGACACGTTTTTCTTACCCCACAAACACAAATAATTTTCTTTTTTTTCAAAGACTACCTACCCTGACTCACTTTTTCATGCTGGATTTATTGAAATTGGTCCTGTAGAAAAAACATTTTTTCTTCTTCCTCTAACCTCTATAAGGCCTCTAAGTCAAAAACCCTTGGTCATTAGGGGCCCATCTTTTAGTATGTTGTATAGCTTGTCAGGACGAACAATTTGACATGTCTCTCATTTCCGTACGACACTCCTACACAAAGTTGATGTTTAGCCTTCTAGGGGCTATAAAACCAAGGGGAAGTGACGTCAGAGGCCCATCTTCGGATATGTTGTAGAGCTCCGAGAGACGAACACGTGGATATGTGTCTCATTCCTGTACGACACTTCTTTCCTGAGGTTGCCAGTTTGAGCGACATACATAGGGGGTATACTGCTAACAGGACCTTGGAAGAGAACTTTTTGGAAGAAGCTTCTCCTAGGACAATTTTCGTGGGACCACACTTATATGGCCGTATTAAGCTCCTCAAGATGATCGTGTGGAGGGGTGTCACGTTTCTGTGCGACCTTCCTACGCGATGTCACAGGGTCTAGAAGTCTGGACTTTTTCCTAAAATCACTATAAAGTATTAAGGGTCAGTGTTTCGTGGTCAGGCCGTAATTTATGAGTTCTTTATGGGAAAAAATACTTTGGAGCAAAATAACATCCATAACACACAAAAAAACACAAAACACACCACCGGAAGTAGATGTTAAGGCACTTCCCGTTGTCCGATTTAAAAACTTCTTGCATATTCAAACTCAGCGCATATGATTTAGGTGGGGTAGCCAAAATCCTGGCGTTCCTAGTGTAATTCTCTGTGGACTTGTAGATCTGTTATTTCCTAGCTTCTTAGGGGCTTATTTCCATGGGGAAATTGTATTAGGAGCCCATCTTTGGGGGTGTTATAGAACTTTCAGAGACGAACATTTTAATATAAGTTTCAGCCCTCTGCGACATTCCTACCAGAAGATACCGTTTTAGCCAATTAGCAGCCAATTAAGGTACTTCCTGTTGTTGACTCGCAATATAACCTACATATTCGGATTCAGCGCTATTGATTTAGTGGGGGTAGAACAAGTCTTGGGAAAAGATTACGTAAATTCATGACATTATGAATTTTTGAAACATTCAAACAGTAATTTCACCCATTTCTAAGTGAGCTACACATTTAAAACCAGCACCATTAGATTTCCCTTACTTAAAATAGGAGGGGGGGGTGTATTTATAGGAATCTTTAAAGAATTGGATTGTTGATGACCTTCAACGCGTTAAAATCCATTAAAAATCCAAAATATGTCCGTTTGTTTTGAGCAGGACAAATTCTTATTCGTCTCATCCAGCCGAATCCAATGAACTTGGTCCTGAGTTTCTATGACACTGGGAACTGTCCAAAGGTCACCGTAACAGTAACCGTGACCTTTGGAGGCCGAAGAGACCCTTTAACGCTATTCTCGGAAGGGAATAACCTATTTTAAAAAAACAAAGGGTGTTTATCCATGTCTGACGCATGGGGAATCCAATGGAACTGGTTTCAAGTCTCTACGACACTTGTAAATATTTTACATATTTTTTTAGACACGTTTTTCTTACCCCACAAACACAAATAATTTTTTTTGTTTTTCAAAACTACTTACTCTGACTCACGTTTTCACGCTGGATTTAATGGAATTGGTCCGGTTGAAAGAAATTGTTTAGTTCTCTTTCTACGCATTTTTTGCACAATTTTGGACGTTTAAAGGGCCATTTCACCCACTTCTAAGTGTCGTAGACACTCAGGACTTACACCAATCGACTCAGCATCACCGAATTAGTTAAGGGGAATTGTCAAAAAAAAAGAAAAAAAAAGAAAAAAAAGGGAAAAAAGAAAAAAAAAAAAAAAAAAAAAAGGAAAAAAAAGAAAAAAAACCAAACCCCCAAAAAAAAAAAAAAAAAAAAAACCCTTGTCATTAATCATTAGACCTACAACTAGAACCTATCTCAAACCCTCAACCTAAACCTAACCTCCCACGGGGCAGCACACCTAAACCTAACCTTAACCCATGTCTAACTAACAACTACAACCTATCTCAAACCCTCAACCTAAACCTAACCTCCCACGGGGCAGCACACCTAAACCTAACCTTAACCCATGTCTAACTAACAATTACAACCTATCTCAAACCCTCAACCTAAACCTAACCTCCCACGGGGCAGCACACCTAAACCTAACCTTAACCCATGTCTAACTAACAACTACAACCTATCTCAAACCCTCAACCTAAACCTAACCTCCCACGGGGCAGCACACCTAAACCTAACCTTAACCCATGTCTAACATACATTTTTGGGGACTTTGGCGAACATTTACACCACTTTCCAAGGGTCGGGGAGTGACGAAACCACCAGATTTGGAATCAGCGTCAAAAAGTAAGTCAGAATACATACCCCTTGACTTTAAAAAAAAAAATCATGATTACACTTTTTTTAAAACACTAAGTGCCAGCCCTAACTAAGCTTAGGGACCCAAAAATATGTCGCCACATATTACCACCATTCAACTCCAAATCGCCCGAAACGTGCTCCTAACTAGTTTCCCCGCAAGAAAAAAAAAAAGAAAAAACCCCCCAAAAACTACTAAGTGTCAAAACACTTCCGGGTTCCATCATAAGTACCACTTCCCGAGGTCGTACAGACATGGGGGTCATACCAAAGGATGCGCAATACTTCACTTAGGGGGGGTAGGCGTGGTCAATTAACACATGCCACGCCCCCTTAGGCTCCGTAACCAGAAAACAAGGTTTTATTTCGCTGTTGCGCCCCCTTCTGGTCATTTTAGAGAAAAACCAAGGTCTGTTATGGCTTCGCAGTGGCCTACTTAGGGGGGGTAGACAAAGTTTCGGAGCGATCTATTTTTTTCGTTAACATGGGGTTTATAGGGCCGACAAAGGGGGGCGCTGTTGCCGCGGGGGATGTCCGATATCAACGGGACCAACAGATTACGACTCAGTGCGCAATTACGCAATTTTTGATGCATCATACTTGTTTGTCGGACTTTCAGAGGCTAACCGGCCTAACCGGCCAGTGTCCGGTTATCTTACGAACCCCTATTACCTAACCCTAACCCTAACCCTAACCCTAACCCTAACCCTAACCCTAACCCTAACCCTAACCCTAACCCTAACCCTAACCCTAACCCTAACCCTAACCCTAACCCTAACCCTAACCCTAACCCTAACCCTAACCCTAACCCTAACCCTAAAATTGGATTGTTGCTGCCCTGCAACGCGTTAAAATCCATTATTACATGGCTTGGTTGAATGCTTGATTCTGATTGGTCAATCGCTTAATTCAGCGGTGAGTTATCTCATGATAATGACCGCTCCGCTGTATAATGACCGCTGCCTAATCAAACCCTCTGAGCACCACCAGCTGCGCGGCTGCGCCCGCTTGATTTACTGCCGTTTCCAACATAACAGCCATGTAAACACACACACTACTGACACACAATGTAATTTACAGCTAAACATTGCTCTTAAAAATGTTTTTGAAAACATTTGAGCGAGAAATAGACGAAGCAGCTGGACCCGAAAATGGATTCTATTTGATCAACTCACTTCCTTGTTTTCCGACAGTGCTTCAGCCCTGCAGCTGGGCAGACGCAGCCAGCGCGAAGTTATGGAATACTTTTTTTGTTGTGTTTTGGATCAATGGATTAATTTATGTTAGTTAGCCATGTAATAAGCGGGATAATATCTGGCTAGGTGGTCATTGTCGGGAGATAATTCACCTTCAGGGAGTGTAACCACCTCGGCTTCGCCTCGGTGGTTAAACTCCCTGTCGGTGAATTATCTCCCGACAATGACCACCTAGCCAGATATTATCCCTTACTTAAAATTCCAAAATTGGTCCGTTTGTTTTGAGCAGGACAAATTCTTATTCGTCTCATCCAGCCAAATCCAAGGAACTTGGTCCTGAGTTTCTATGACACTGGGAACTGTCCAAAGGTCACCGTAACAGTAACCGTGACCTTTGGAGG
Organism: Electrona antarctica; assembly: GCF_951216825.1. Lineage (NCBI taxonomy): Eukaryota > Metazoa > Chordata > Actinopteri > Myctophiformes > Myctophidae > Electrona > Electrona antarctica. The sequence continues at coordinate 26,445 of NW_027638690.1, forward strand.
CCGAAGAAACCCTTTAACGCTATTCTCGGAAGGGAATAACCTATTTTAAGAAAACAAAGGGTGTTTATCCATGTCTGACGCATGGGGAATCCAATGGAACTGGTTTCAAGTCTCTACGACACTTGTAAATATTTTACATATTTTTTTAGACACGTTTTTCTTACCCCACAAACACAAATAAAAAATTTTTTTTTCAAAGACTACCTACCCTGACTCACTTTTTCATGCTGGATTTATTGAAATTGGTCCTGTAGAAAAAACATTTTTTCTTCTTCCTCTAACCTCTATAAGGCCTCTAAGTCAAAAACCCTTGGTCATTAGGGGCCCATCTTTTAGTATGTTGTATAGCTTGTCAGGACGAACAATTTGACATGTCTCTCATTTCCGTACGACACTCCTACACAAAGTTGATGTTTAGCCTTCTAGGGGCTATAAAACCAAGGGGAAGTGACGTCAGAGGCCCATCTTCGGATATGTTGTAGAGCTCCGAGAGACGAACACGTGGATATGTGTCTCATTCCTGTACGACACTTCTTTCCTGAGGTTGCCAGTTTGAGCGACATACATAGGGGGTATACTGCTAACAGGACCTTGGAAGAGAACTTTTTGGAAGAAGCTTCTCCTAGGACAATTTTCGTGGGACCACACTTATATGGCCGTATTAAGCTCCTCAAGATGATCGTGTGGAGGGGTGTCACGTTTCTGTGCGACCTTCCTACGCGATGTCACAGGGTCTAGAAGTCTGGACTTTTTCCTAAAATCACTATAAAGTATTAAGGGTCAGTGTTTCGTGGTCAGGCCGTAATTTATGAGTTCTTTATGGGAAAAAATACTTTGGAGCAAAATAACATCCATAACACACAAAAAAAACACAAAACACACCACCGGAAGTAGATGTTAAGGCACTTCCCGTTGTCCGATTTAAAAACTTCTTGCATATTCAAACTCAGCGCATATGATTTAGGTGGGGTAGCCAAAATCCTGGCGTTCCTAGTGTAATTCTCTGTGGACTTGTAGATCTGTTATTTCCTAGCTTCTTAGGGGCTTATTTCCATGGGGAAAATGTATTAGGAGCCCATCTTTGGGGGTGTTATAGAACTTTCAGAGACGAACATTTTAATATAAGTTTCAGCCCTCTGTGACATTCCTACCAGAAGATACCGTTTTAGCCAATTAGCAGCCAATTAAGGTACTTCCTGTTGTTGAATCGCAATATAACCTACATATTCGGATTCAGCGCTATTGATTTAGTGGGGGTAGAACAAGTCTTGGGAAAAGATTACGTAAATTCATGACATTATGAATTTTTGAAACATTCAAACAGTAATTTCACCCATTTCTAAGTGAGCTACACATTTAAAACCAGCACCATTAGATTTCCCTTACTTAAAATAGGAGGGGGGGGTGTATTTATAGGAATCTTTAAAGAATTGGATTGTTGATGACCTTCAACGCGTTAAAATCCATTAAAAATCCAAAATTTGTCCGTTTGTTTTGAGCAGGACAAATTCTTATTCGTCTCATCCAGCCGAATCCAATAAACTTGGTCCTGAGTTTCTATGACACTGGGAACTGTCCAAAGGTCACCGTAACAGTAACCGTGACCTTTGGAGGCCGAAGAGACCCTTTAACGCTATTCTCGGAAGGGAATAACCTATTTAAAAAAAACAAAGGGTGTTTATCCATGGCTGACGCATGGGGAATCCAATGGAACTGGTTTCAAGTCTCTACGACACTTGTACATATTTTACATCTTTTTTTAGACACGTTTTTCTTACCCCACAAACACAAATATTTTTTTTTGTTTTTCAAAACTACTTACTCTGACTCACGTTTTCACGCTGGATTTAATGGAATTGGTCCGGTTGAAAGAAATTGTTTAGTTCTCTTTCTACGCATTTTTTGCACAATTTTGGACGTTTAAAGGGCCATTTCACCCACTTCTAAGTGTCGTAGCCACTCGGGACTTACACCAATCGACTCAGCATCACCGAATTAGTTAAGGGGAATTGTCAAAAAAAAAGAAAAAAAAAGAAAAAAAAGGGAAAAAAGAAAAAAAAAAGAAAAAAAAGAAAGGAAAAAAAAGAAAATAAAACCAAACCCAAAAAAAAAAAAAAAAAAAAAAAACCCTTGTCATTAATCATTATACCTACAACTAGAACCTATCTCAAACCCTCAACCTAAACCTAACCTCCCACGGGGCAGCACACCTAAACCTAACCTTAACCCATGTCTAACTAACAACTACAACCTATCTCAAACCCTCAACCTAAACCTAACCTCCCACGGGGCAGCACACCTAAACCTAACCTTAACCCATGTCTAACTAACAATTACAACCTATCTCAAACCCTCAACCTAAACCTAACCTCCCACGGGGCAGCACACCTAAACCTAACCTTAACCCATGTCTAACTAACAACTACAACCTATCTCAAACCCTCAACCTAAACCTAACCTCCCACGGGGCAGCACACCTAAACCTAACCTTAACCCATGTCTAACATACATTTTTGGGGACTTTGGCGAACATTTACACCACTTTCCAAGGGTCGGGGAGTGACGAAACCACCAGATTTGGAATCAGCGTCAAAAAGTAAGTCAGAATACATACCCCTTGACTTTAAAAAAAAAAATCATGATTACACTTTTTTTAAAACACTAAGTGCCAGCCCTAACTAAGCTTAGGGACCCAAAAATATGTCGCCACATATTACCACCATTCAACTCCAAATCGCCCGAAACGTGCTCCTAACTAGTTTCCCCGCAAGAAAAAAAAAAAAGAAAAAAACCCCCAAAAACTACTAAGTGTCAAAACACTTCCGGGTTCCATCATAAGTACCACTTCCCGAGGTCTAGTTTTGAAGATACAGACTCTGCTAAGCAAAAGTGAACAGGGCCAAACTGGGCTTATTTCGCTGTGAAAGTGACATTTAGGCACGGAGTTGGAAAACCTTGTCTGAACCCCTCCATCCTTCCTGTAGCTGCTCAGACTCTGCTTCTCTGCCCCCAGCCAAGCTTATAGGCCTGCAGAGTGTCTAGTTTTGAAGATACAGACTCTGCTAAGCAAAAGTGAACAGGGCCAAACTGGGCTTATTTCGCTGTGAAAGTGACATTTAGGCACGGAGTTGGAAAACCTTGTCTGAACCCCTCCATCCTTCCTGTAGCTGCTCAGACTCTGCTTCTCTGCCCCCAGCCAAGCTTATAGGCCTGCAGAGTGTCTAGTTTTGAAGATACAGACTCTGCTAAGCAAAAGTGAACAGGGCCAAACTGGGCTTATTTCGCTGTGAAAGTGACATTTAGGCACGGAGTTGGAAAACCTTGTCTGAACCCCTCCATCCTTCCTGTAGCTGCTCAGACTCTGCTTCTCTGCCCCCAGCCAAGCTTATAGGCCTGCAGAGTGTCTAGTTTTGAAGATACAGACTCTGCTAAGCAAAAGTGAACAGGGCCAAACTGGGCTTATTTCGCTGTGAAAGTGACATTTAGGCACGGAGTTGGAAAACCTTGTCTGAACCCCTCCATCCTTCCTGTAGCTGCTCAGACTCTGCTTCTCTGCCCCCAGCCAAGCTTATAGGCCTGCAGAGTGTCTAGTTTTGAAGATACAGACTCTGCTAAGCAAAAGTGAACAGGGCCAAACTGGGCTTATTTCGCTGTGAAAGTGACATTTAGGCACGGAGTTGGAAAACCTTGTCTGAACCCCTCCATCCTTCCTGTAGCTGCTCAGACTCTGCTTCTCTGCCCCCAGCCAAGCTTATAGGCCTGCAGAGTGTCTAGTTTTGAAGATACAGACTCTGCTAAGCAAAAGTGAACAGGGCCAAACTGGGCTTATTTCGCTGTGAAAGTGACATTTAGGCACGGAGTTGGAAAACCTTGTCTGAACCCCTCCATCCTTCCTGTAGCTGCTCAGACTCTGCTTCTCTGCCCCCAGCCAAGCTTATAGGCCTGCAGAGTGTCTAGTTTTGAAGATACAGACTCTGCTAAGCAAAAGTGAACAGGGCCAAACTGGGCTTATTTCGCTGTGAAAGTGACATTTAGGCACGGAGTTGGAAAACCTTGTCTGAACCCCTCCATCCTTCCTGTAGCTGCTCAGACTCTGCTTCTCTGCCCCCAGCCAAGCTTATAGGCCTGCAGAGTGTCTAGTTTTGAAGATACAGACTCTGCTAAGCAAAAGTGAACAGGGCCAAACTGGGCTTATTTCGCTGTGAAAGTGACATTTAGGCACGGAGTTGGAAAACCTTGTCTGAACCCCTCCATCCTTCCTGTAGCTGCTCAGACTCTGCTTCTCTGCCCCCAGCCAAGCTTATAGGCCTGCAGAGTGTCTAGTTTTGAAGATACAGACTCTGCTAAGCAAAAGTGAACAGGGCCAAACTGGGCTTATTTCGCTGTGAAAGTGACATTTAGGCACGGAGTTGGAAAACCTTGTCTGAACCCCTCCATCCTTCCTGTAGCTGCTCAGACTCTGCTTCTCTGCCCCCAGCCAAGCTTATAGGCCTGCAGAGTGTCTAGTTTTGAAGATACAGACTCTGCTAAGCAAAAGTGAACAGGGCCAAACTGGGCTTATTTCGCTGTGAAAGTGACATTTAGGCACGGAGTTGGAAAACCTTGTCTGAACCCCTCCATCCTTCCTGTAGCTGCTCAGACTCTGCTTCTCTGCCCCCAGCCAAGCTTATAGGCCTGCAGAGTGTCTAGTTTTGAAGATACAGACTCTGCTAAGCAAAAGTGAACAGGGCCAAACTGGGCTTATTTCGCTGTGAAAGTGACATTTAGGCACGGAGTTGGAAAACCTTGTCTGAACCCCTCCATCCTTCCTGTAGCTGCTCAGACTCTGCTTCTCTGCCCCCAGCCAAGCTTATAGGCCTGCAGAGTGTCTAGTTTTGAAGATACAGACTCTGCTAAGCAAAAGTGAACAGGGCCAAACTGGGCTTATTTCGCTGTGAAAGTGACATTTAGGCACGGAGTTGGAAAACCTTGTCTGAACCCCTCCATCCTTCCTGTAGCTGCTCAGACTCTGCTTCTCTGCCCCCAGCCAAGCTTATAGGCCTGCAGAGTGTCTAGTTTTGAAGATACAGACTCTGCTAAGCAAAAGTGAACAGGGCCAAACTGGGCTTATTTCGCTGTGAAAGTGACATTTAGGCACGGAGTTGGAAAACCTTGTCTGAACCCCTCCATCCTTCCTGTAGCTGCTCAGACTCTGCTTCTCTGCCCCCAGCCAAGCTTATAGGCCTGCAGAGTGTCTAGTTTTGAAGATACAGACTCTGCTAAGCAAAAGTGAACAGGGCCAAACTGGGCTTATTTCGCTGTGAAAGTGACATTTAGGCACGGAGTTGGAAAACCTTGTCTGAACCCCTCCATCCTTCCTGTAGCTGCTCAGACTCTGCTTCTCTGCCCCCAAGCCAAGCTTATAGGCCTGCAGAGTGTCTAGTTTTGAAGATACAGACTCTGCTAAGCAAAAGTGAACAGGGCCAAACTGGGCTTATTTCGCTGTGAAAGTGACATTTAGGCACGGAGTTGGAAAACCTTGTCTGAACCCCTCCATCCTTCCTGTAGCTGCTCAGACTCTGCTTCTCTGCCCCCAGCCAAGCTTATAGGCCTGCAGAGTGTCTAGTTTTGAAGATACAGACTCTGCTAAGCAAAAGTGAACAGGGCCCAAACTGGGCTTATTTCGCTGTGAAAGTGACATTTAGGCACGGAGTTGGAAAACCTTGTCTGAACCCCTCCATCCTTCCTGTAGCTGCTCAGACTCTGCTTCTCTGCCCCCAGCCAAGCTTATAGGCCTGCAGAGTGTCTAGTTTTGAAGATACAGACTCTGCTAAGCAAAAGTGAACAGGGCCAAACTGGGCTTATTTCGCTGTGAAAGTGACATTTAGGCACGGAGTTGGAAAACCTTGTCTGAACCCCTCCATCCTTCCTGTAGCTGCTCAGACTCTGCTTCTCTGCCCCCAGCCAAGCTTATAGGCCTGCAGAGTGTCTAGTTTTGAAGATACAGACTCTGCTAAGCAAAAGTGAACAGGGCCAAACTGGGCTTATTTCGCTGTGAAAGTGACATTTAGGCACGGAGTTGGAAAACCTTGTCTGAACCCCTCCATCCTTCCTGTAGCTGCTCAGACTCTGCTTCTCTGCCCCCAGCCAAGCTTATAGGCCTGCAGAGTGTCTAGTTTTGAAGATACAGACTCTGCTAAGCAAAAGTGAACAGGGCCAAACTGGGCTTATTTCGCTGTGAAAGTGACATTTAGGCACGGAGTTGGAAAACCTTGTCTGAACCCCTCCATCCTTCCTGTAGCTGCTCAGACTCTGCTTCTCTGCCCCCAGCCAAGCTTATAGGCCTGCAGAGTGTCTAGTTTTGAAGATACAGACTCTGCTAAGCAAAAGTGAACAGGGCCAAACTGGGCTTATTTCGCTGTGAAAGTGACATTTAGGCACGGAGTTGGAAAACCTTGTCTGAACCCCTCCATCCTTCCTGTAGCTGCTCAGACTCTGCTTCTCTGCCCCCAGCCAAGCTTATAGGCCTGCAGAGTGTCTAGTTTTGAAGATACAGACTCTGCTAAGCAAAAGTGAACAGGGCCAAACTGGGCTTATTTCGCTGTGAAAGTGACATTTAGGCACGGAGTTGGAAAACCTTGTCTGAACCCCTCCATCCTTCCTGTAGCTGCTCAGACTCTGCTTCTCTGCCCCCAGCCAAGCTTATAGGCCTGCAGAGTGTCTAGTTTTGAAGATACAGACTCTGCTAAGCAAAAGTGAACAGGGCCAAACTGGGCTTATTTCGCTGTGAAAGTGACATTTAGGCACGGAGTTGGAAAACCTTGTCTGAACCCCTCCATCCTTCCTGTAGCTGCTCAGACTCTGCTTCTCTGCCCCCAGCCAAGCTTATAGGCCTGCAGAGTGTCTAGTTTTGAAGATACAGACTCTGCTAAGCAAAAGTGAACAGGGCCAAACTGGGCTTATTTCGCTGTGAAAGTGACATCGAAATTTCACAGCGAAATAAGCCCAGTTTGGCCCTGTTCACTTTTGCTTAGCAGAGTCTGTATCTTCAAAACTAGACACTCTGCAGGCCTATAAGCTTGGCTGGGGGCAGAGAAGCAGAGTCTGAGCAGCTACAGGAAGGATGGAGGGGTTCAGACAAGGTTTTCCAACTCCGTGCCTAAATGTCACTTTCACAGCGAAATAAGCCCAGTTTGGCCCTGTTCACTTTTGCTTAGCAGAGTCCTGTATCTTCAAAACTAGACACTCTGCAGGCCTATAAGCTTGGCTGGGGGCAGAGAAGCAGAGTCTGAGCAGCTACAGGAAGGATGGAGGGGTTCAGACAAGGTTTTCCAACTCCGTGCCTAAATGTCACTTTCACAGCGAAATAAGCCCAGTTTGGCCCTGTTCACTTTTGCTTAGCAGAGTCTGTATCTTCAAAACTAGACACTCTGCAGGCCTATAAGCTTGGCTGGGGGCAGAGAAGCAGAGTCTGAGCAGCTACAGGAAGGATGGAGGGGTTCAGACAAGGTTTTCCAACTCCGTGCCTAAATGTCACTTTCACAGCGAAATAAGCCCAGTTTGGCCCTGTTCACTTTTGCTTAGCAGAGTCTGTATCTTCAAAACTAGACACTCTGCAGGCCTATAAGCTTGGCTGGGGGCAGAGAAGCAGAGTCTGAGCAGCTACAGGAAGGATGGAGGGGTTCAGACAAGGTTTTCCAACTCCGTGCCTAAATGTCACTTTCACAGCGAAATAAGCCCAGTTTGGCCCTGTTCACTTTTGCTTAGCAGAGTCTGTATCTTCAAAACTAGACACTCTGCAGGCCTATAAGCTTGGCTGGGGGCAGAGAAGCAGAGTCTGAGCAGCTACAGGAAGGATGGAGGGGTTCAGACAAGGTTTTCCAACTCCGTGCCTAAATGTCACTTTCACAGCGAAATAAGCCCAGTTTGGCCCTGTTCACTTTTGCTTAGCAGAGTCTGTATCTTCAAAACTAGACACTCTGCAGGCCTATAAGCTTGGCTGGGGGCAGAGAAGCAGAGTCTGAGCAGCTACAGGAAGGATGGAGGGGTTCAGACAAGGTTTTCCAACTCCGTGCCTAAATGTCACTTTCACAGCGAAATAAGCCCAGTTTGGCCCTGTTCACTTTTGCTTAGCAGAGTCTGTATCTTCAAAACTAGACACTCTGCAGGCCTATAAGCTTGGCTGGGGGCAGAGAAGCAGAGTCTGAGCAGCTACAGGAAGGATGGAGGGGTTCAGACAAGGTTTTCCAACTCCGTGCCTAAATGTCACTTTCACAGCGAAATAAGCCCAGTTTGGCCCTGTTCACTTTTGCTTAGCAGAGTCTGTATCTTCAAAACTAGACACTCTGCAGGCCTATAAGCTTGGCTGGGGGCAGAGAAGCAGAGTCTGAGCAGCTACAGGAAGGATGGAGGGGTTCAGACAAGGTTTTCCAACTCCGTGCCTAAATGTCACTTTCACAGCGAAATAAGCCCAGTTTGGCCCTGTTCACTTTTGCTTAGCAGAGTCTGTATCTTCAAAACTAGACACTCTGCAGGCCTATAAGCTTGGCTGGGGGCAGAGAAGCAGAGTCTGAGCAGCTACAGGAAGGATGGAGGGGTTCAGACAAGGTTTTCCAACTCCGTGCCTAAATGTCACTTTCACAGCGAAATAAGCCCAGTTTGGCCCTGTTCACTTTTGCTTAGCAGAGTCTGTATCTTCAAAACTAGACACTCTGCAGGCCTATAAGCTTGGCTGGGGGCAGAGAAGCAGAGTCTGAGCAGCTACAGGAAGGATGGAGGGGTTCAGACAAGGTTTTCCAACTCCGTGCCTAAATGTCACTTTCACAGCGAAATAAGCCCAGTTTGGCCCTGTTCACTTTTGCTTAGCAGAGTCTGTATCTTCAAAACTAGACACTCTGCAGGCCTATGCTTGGCTGGGGGCAGAGAAGCAGAGTCTGAGCAGCTACAGGAAGGATGGAGGGGTTCAGACAAGGTTTTCCAACTCCGTGCCTAAATGTCACTTTCACAGCGAAATAAGCCCAGTTTGGCCCTGTTCACTTTTGCTTAGCAGAGTCTGTATCTTCAAAACTAGACACTCTGCAGGCCTATAAGCTTGGCTGGGGGCAGAGAAGCAGAGTCTGAGCAGCTACAGGAAGGATGGAGGGGTTCAGACAAGGTTTTCCAACTCCGTGCCTAAATGTCACTTTCACAGCGAAATAAGCCCAGTTTGGCCCTGTTCACTTTTGCTTAGCAGAGTCTGTATCTTCAAAACTAGACACTCTGCAGGCCTATAAGCTTGGCTGGGGGCAGAGAAGCAGAGTCTGAGCAGCTACAGGAAGGATGGAGGGGTTCAGACAAGGTTTTCCAACTCCGTGCCTAAATGTCACTTTCACAGCGAAATAAGCCCAGTTTGGCCCTGTTCACTTTTGCTTAGCAGAGTCTGTATCTTCAAAACTAGACACTCTGCAGGCCTATAAGCTTGGCTGGGGGCAGAGAAGCAGAGTCTGAGCAGCTACAGGAAGGATGGAGGGGTTCAGACAAGGTTTTCCAACTCCGTGCCTAAATGTCACTTTCACAGCGAAATAAGCCCAGTTTGGCCCTGTTCACTTTTGCTTAGCAGAGTCTGTATCTTCAAAACTAGACACTCTGCAGGCCTATAAGCTTGGCTGGGGGCAGAGAAGCAGAGTCTGAGCAGCTACAGGAAGGATGGAGGGGTTCAGACAAGGTTTTCCAACTCCGTGCCTAAATGTCACTTTCACAGCGAAATAAGCCCAGTTTGGCCCTGTTCACTTTTGCTTAGCAGAGTCTGTATCTTCAAAACTAGACACTCTGCAGGCCTATAAGCTTGGCTGGGGGCAGAGAAGCAGAGTCTGAGCAGCTACAGGAAGGATGGAGGGGTTCAGACAAGGTTTTCCAACTCCGTGCCTAAATGTCACTTTCACAGCGAAATAAGCCCAGTTTGGCCCTGTTCACTTTTGCTTAGCAGAGTCTGTATCTTCAAAACTAGACACTCTGCAGGCCTATAAGCTTGGCTGGGGGCAGAGAAGCAGAGTCTGAGCAGCTACAGGAAGGATGGAGGGGTTCAGACAAGGTTTTCCAACTCCGTGCCTAAATGTCACTTTCACAGCGAAATAAGCCCAGTTTGGCCCTGTTCACTTTTGCTTAGCAGAGTCTGTATCTTCAAAACTAGACACTCTGCAGGCCTATAAGCTTGGCTGGGGGCAGAGAAGCAGAGTCTGAGCAGCTACAGGAAGGATGGAGGGGTTCAGACAAGGTTTTCCAACTCCGTGCCTAAATGTCACTTTCACAGCGAAATAAGCCCAGTTTGGCCCTGTTCACTTTTGCTTAGCAGAGTCTGTATCTTCAAAACTAGACACTCTGCAGGCCTATAAGCTTGGCTGGGGGCAGAGAAGCAGAGTCTGAGCAGCTACAGGAAGGATGGAGGGGTTCAGACAAGGTTTTCCAACTCCGTGCCTAAATGTCACTTTCACAGCGAAATAAGCCCAGTTTGGCCCTGTTCACTTTTGCTTAGCAGAGTCTGTATCTTCAAAACTAGACACTCTGCAGGCCTATAAGCTTGGCTGGGGGCAGAGAAGCAGAGTCTGAGCAGCTACAGGAAGGATGGAGGGGTTCAGACAAGGTTTTCCAAGTCCGTGCCTAAATGTCACTTTCACAGCGAAATAAGCCCAGTTTGGCCCTGTTCACTTTTGCTTAGCAGAGTCTGTATCTTCAAAACTAGACACTCTGCAGGCCTATATCAGCCCAATATCAATATCAGCCCAATATCAATATCAGCCAATCAATATCAGCATCAGCCCAATATCAGCATCAGCCCAATATCAGCATCAGCCCAATATCAGCATCAGCCCAATATCAGCATCAGCCCAATATCAGCATCAGCCCAATATCAGCATCAGCCCAATATCAGCATCAGCCCAATATCAGCATCAGCCCAATATCAGCATCAGCCCAATATCAGCATCAGCCCAATATCAGCATCAGCCCAATATCAGCATCAGCCCAATATCAGCATCAGCCCAATATCAGCATCAGCCCAATATCAGCATCAGCCCAATATCAGCATCAGCCCAATATCAGCATCAGCCCAATATCAGCATCAGCCCAATATCAGCATCAGCCCAATATCAGCATCAGCCCAATATCAGCATCAGCCCAATATCAGCATCAGCCCAATATCAGCATCAGCCCAATATCAGCATCAGCCCAATATCAGCATCAGCCCAATATCAGCATCAGCCCAATATCAGCATCAGCCCAATATCAGCATCAGCCCAATATCAGCATCAGCCCAATATCAGCATCAGCCCAATATCAGCATCAGCCCAATATCAGCATCAGCCCAATATCAGCATCAGCCCAATATCAGCATCAGCCCAATATCAGCATCAGCCCAATATCAGCATCAGCCCAATATCAGCATCAGCCCAATATCAGCATCAGCCCAATATCAGCATCAGCCCAATATCAGCATCAGCCCAATATCAGCATCAGCCCAATATCAGCATCAGCCCAATATCAGCATCAGCCCAATATCAGCATCAGCCCAATATCAGCATCAGCCCAATATCAGCATCAGCCCAATATCAGCATCAGCCCAATATCAGCATCAGCCCAATATCAGCATCAGCCCAATATCAGCATCAGCCCAATATCAGCATCAGCCCAATATCAGCATCAGCCCAATATCAGCATCAGCCCAATATCAGCATCAGCCCAATATCAGCATCAGCCCAATATCAGCATCAGCCCAATATCAGCATCAGCCCAATATCAGCATCAGCCCAATATCAGCATCAGCCCAATATCAGCATCAGCCCAATATCAGCATCAGCCCAATATCAGCATCAGCCCAATATCAGCATCAGCCCAATATCAGCATCAGCCCAATATCAGCATCAGCCCAATATCAGCATCAGCCCAATATCAGCATCAGCCCAATATCAGCATCAGCCCAATATCAGCATCAGCCCAATATCAGCATCAGCCCAATATCAGCATCAGCCCAATATCAGCATCAGCCCAATATCAGCATCAGCCCAATATCAGCATCAGCCCAATATCAGCATCAGCCCAATATCAGCATCAGCCCAATATCAGCATCAGCCCAATATCAGCATCAGCCCAATATCAGCATCAGCTGATATTATATCATATTGGGCTGCTTCTCTGCCCCCAGCCAAGCTTATAGGCCTGCAGAGTGTCTAGGGCTGATGCTGATATTGGGCTGATGCTGATATTGGGCTGATGCTGATATTGGGCTGATGCTGATATTGGGCTGATGCTGATATTGGGCTGATGCTGATATTGGGCTGATGCTGATATTGGGCTGATGCTGATATTGGGCTGATGCTGATATTGGGCTGATGCTGATATTGGGCTGATGCTGATATTGGGCTGATGCTGATATTGGGCTGATGCTGATATTGGGCTGATGCTGATATTGGGCTGATGCTGATATTGGGCTGATGCTGATATTGGGCTGATGCTGATATTGGGCTGATGCTGATATTGGGCTGATGCTGATATTGGGCTGATGCTGATATTGGGCTGATGCTGATATTGGGCTGATGCTGATATTGGGCTGATGCTGATATTGGGCTGATGCTGATATTGGGCTGATGCTGATATTGGGCTGATGCTGATATTGGGCTGATGCTGATATTGGGCTGATGCTGATATTGGGCTGATGCTGATATTGGGCTGATGCTGATATTGGGCTGATGCTGATATTGGGCTGATGCTGATATTGGGCTGATGCTGATATTGGGCTGATGCTGATATTGGGCTGATGCTGATATTGGGCTGATGCTGATATTGGGCTGATGCTGATATTGGGCTGATGCTGATATTGGGCTGATGCTGATATTGGGCTGATGCTGATATTGGGCTGATGCTGATATTGGGCTGATGCTGATATTGGGCTGATGCTGATATTGGGCTGATGCTGATATTGGGCTGATGCTGATATTGGGCTGATGCTGATATTGGGCTGATGCTGATATTGGGCTGATGCTGATATTGGGCTGATGCTGATATTGGGCTGATGCTGATATTGGGCTGATGCTGATATTGGGCTGATGCTGATATTGGGCTGATGCTGATATTGGGCTGATGCTGATATTGGGCTGATGCTGATATTGGGCTGATGCTGATATTGGGCTGATGCTGATATTGGGCTGATGCTGATATTGGGCTGATGCTGATATTGGGCTGATGCTGATATTGGGCTGATGCTGATATTGGGCTGATGCTGATATTGGGCTGATGCTGATATTGGGCTGATGCTGATATTGGGCTGATGCTGATTGGAAACCTTGTCTGAACCCCTCCATCCTTCCTGTAGCTGCTCAGACTCTGCTTCTCTGCCCCCAGCCAAGCTTATAGGCCTGCAGAGTGTCTAGTTTTGAAGATACAGACTCTGCTAAGCAAAAGTGAACAGGGCCAAACTGGGCTTATTTCGCTGTGAAAGTGACATTTAGGCACGGAGTTGGAAAACCTTGTCTGAACCCCTCCATCCTTCCTGTAGCTGCTCAGACTCTGCTTCTCTGCCCCCAGCCAAGCTTATAGGCCTGCAGAGTGTCTAGTTTTGAAGATACAGACTCTGCTAAGCAAAAGTGAACAGGGCCAAACTGGGCTTATTTCGCTGTGAAAGTGACATTTAGGCACGGAGTTGGAAAACCTTGTCTGAACCCCTCCATCCTTCCTGTAGCTGCTCAGACTCTGCTTCTCTGCCCCCAGCCAAGCTTATAGGCCTGCAGAGTGTCTAGTTTTGAAGATACAGACTCTGCTAAGCAAAAGTGAACAGGGCCAAACTGGGCTTATTTCGCTGTGAAAGTGACATTTAGGCACGGAGTTGGAAAACCTTGTCTGAACCCCTCCATCCTTCCTGTAGCTGCTCAGACTCTGCTTCTCTGCCCCCAGCCAAGCTTATAGGCCTGCAGAGTGTCTAGTTTTGAAGATACAGACTCTGCTAAGCAAAAGTGAACAGGGCCAAACTGGGCTTATTTCGCTGTGAAAGTGACATTTAGGCACGGAGTTGGAAAACCTTGTCTGAACCCCTCCATCCTTCCTGTAGCTGCTCAGACTCTGCTTCTCTGCCCCCAGCCAAGCTTATAGGCCTGCAGAGTGTCTAGTTTTGAAGATACAGACTCTGCTAAGCAAAAGTGAACAGGGCCAAACTGGGCTTATTTCGCTGTGAAAGTGACATTTAGGCACGGAGTTGGAAAACCTTGTCTGAACCCCTCCATCCTTCCTGTAGCTGCTCAGACTCTGCTTCTCTGCCCCCAGCCAAGCTTATAGGCCTGCAGAGTGTCTAGTTTTGAAGATACAGACTCTGCTAAGCAAAAGTGAACAGGGCCAAACTGGGCTTATTTCGCTGTGAAAGTGACATTTAGGCACGGAGTTGGAAAACCTTGTCTGAACCCCTCCATCCTTCCTGTAGCTGCTCAGACTCTGCTTCTCTGCCCCCAGCCAAGCTTATAGGCCTGCAGAGTGTCTAGTTTTGAAGATACAGACTCTGCTAAGCAAAAGTGAACAGGGCCAAACTGGGCTTATTTCGCTGTGAAAGTGACATTTAGGCACGGAGTTGGAAAACCTTGTCTGAACCCCTCCATCCTTCCTGTAGCTGCTCAGACTCTGCTTCTCTGCCCCCAGCCAAGCTTATAGGCCTGCAGAGTGTCTAGTTTTGAAGATACAGACTCTGCTAAGCAAAAGTGAACAGGGCCAAACTGGGCTTATTTCGCTGTGAAAGTGACATTTAGGCACGGAGTTGGAAAACCTTGTCTGAACCCCTCCATCCTTCCTGTAGCTGCTCAGACTCTGCTTCTCTGCCCCCAGCCAAGCTTATAGGCCTGCAGAGTGTCTAGTTTTGAAGATACAGACTCTGCTAAGCAAAAGTGAACAGGGCCAAACTGGGCTTATTTCGCTGTGAAAGTGACATTTAGGCACGGAGTTGGAAAACCTTGTCTGAACCCCTCCATCCTTCCTGTAGCTGCTCAGACTCTGCTTCTCTGCCCCCAGCCAAGCTTATAGGCCTGCAGAGTGTCTAGTTTTGAAGATACAGACTCTGCTAAGCAAAAGTGAACAGGGCCAAACTGGGCTTATTTCGCTGTGAAAGTGACATTTAGGCACGGAGTTGGAAAACCTTGTCTGAACCCCTCCATCCTTCCTGTAGCTGCTCAGACTCTGCTTCTCTGCCCCCAGCCAAGCTTATAGGCCTGCAGAGTGTCTAGTTTTGAAGATACAGACTCTGCTAAGCAAAAGTGAACAGGGCCAAACTGGGCTTATTTCGCTGTGAAAGTGACATTTAGGCACGGAGTTGGAAAACCTTGTCTGAACCCCTCCATCCTTCCTGTAGCTGCTCAGACTCTGCTTCTCTGCCCCCAGCCAAGCTTATAGGCCTGCAGAGTGTCTAGTTTTGAAGATACAGACTCTGCTAAGCAAAAGTGAACAGGGCCAAACTGGGCTTATTTCGCTGTGAAAGTGACATTTAGGCACGGAGTTGGAAAACCTTGTCTGAACCCCTCCATCCTTCCTGTAGCTGCTCAGACTCTGCTTCTCTGCCCCCAGCCAAGCTTATAGGCCTGCAGAGTGTCTAGTTTTGAAGATACAGACTCTGCTAAGCAAAAGTGAACAGGGCCAAACTGGGCTTATTTCGCTGTGAAAGTGACATTTAGGCACGGAGTTGGAAAACCTTGTCTGAACCCCTCCATCCTTCCTGTAGCTGCTCAGACTCTGCTTCTCTGCCCCCAGCCAAGCTTATAGGCCTGCAGAGTGTCTAGTTTTGAAGATACAGACTCTGCTAAGCAAAAGTGAACAGGGCCAAACTGGGCTTATTTCGCTGTGAAAGTGACATTTAGGCACGGAGTTGGAAAACCTTGTCTGAACCCCTCCATCCTTCCTGTAGCTGCTCAGACTCTGCTTCTCTGCCCCCAGCCAAGCTTATAGGCCTGCAGAGTGTCTAGTTTTGAAGATACAGACTCTGCTAAGCAAAAGTGAACAGGGCCAAACTGGGCTTATTTCGCTGTGAAAGTGACATTTAGGCACGGAGTTGGAAAACCTTGTCTGAACCCCTCCATCCTTCCTGTAGCTGCTCAGACTCTGCTTCTCTGCCCCCAGCCAAGCTTATAGGCCTGCAGAGTGTCTAGTTTTGAAGATACAGACTCTGCTAAGCAAAAGTGAACAGGGCCAAACTGGGCTTATTTCGCTGTGAAAGTGACATTTAGGCACGGAGTTGGAAAACCTTGTCTGAACCCCTCCATCCTTCCTGTAGCTGCTCAGACTCTGCTTCTCTGCCCCCAGCCAAGCTTATAGGCCTGCAGAGTGTCTAGTTTTGAAGATACAGACTCTGCTAAGCAAAAGTGAACAGGGCCAAACTGGGCTTATTTCGCTGTGAAAGTGACATTTAGGCACGGAGTTGGAAAACCTTGTCTGAACCCCTCCATCCTTCCTGTAGCTGCTCAGACTCTGCTTCTCTGCCCCCAGCCAAGCTTATAGGCCTGCAGAGTGTCTAGTTTTGAAGATACAGACTCTGCTAAGCAAAAGTGAACAGGGCCAAACTGGGCTTATTTCGCTGTGAAAGTGACATTTAGGCACGGAGTTGGAAAACCTTGTCTGAACCCCTCCATCCTTCCTGTAGCTGCTCAGACTCTGCTTCTCTGCCCCCAGCCAAGCTTATAGGCCTGCAGAGTGTCTAGTTTTGAAGATACAGACTCTGCTAAGCAAAAGTGAACAGGGCCAAACTGGGCTTATTTCGCTGTGAAAGTGACATTTAGGCACGGAGTTGGAAAACCTTGTCTGAACCCCTCCATCCTTCCTGTAGCTGCTCAGACTCTGCTTCTCTGCCCCCAGCCAAGCTTATAGGCCTGCAGAGTGTCTAGTTTTGAAGATACAGACTCTGCTAAGCAAAAGTGAACAGGGCCAAACTGGGCTTATTTCGCTGTGAAAGTGACATTTAGGCACGGAGTTGGAAAACCTTGTCTGAACCCCTCCATCCTTCCTGTAGCTGCTCAGACTCTGCTTCTCTGCCCCCAGCCAAGCTTATAGGCCTGCAGAGTGTCTAGTTTTGAAGATACAGACTCTGCTAAGCAAAAGTGAACAGGGCCAAACTGGGCTTATTTCGCTGTGAAAGTGACATTTAGGCACGGAGTTGGAAAACCTTGTCTGAACCCCTCCATCCTTCCTGTAGCTGCTCAGACTCTGCTTCTCTGCCCCCAGCCAAGCTTATAGGCCTGCAGAGTGTCTAGTTTTGAAGATACAGACTCTGCTAAGCAAAAGTGAACAGGGCCAAACTGGGCTTATTTCGCTGTGAAAGTGACATTTAGGCACGGAGTTGGAAAACCTTGTCTGAACCCCTCCATCCTTCCTGTAGCTGCTCAGACTCTGCTTCTCTGCCCCCAGCCAAGCTTATAGGCCTGCAGAGTGTCTAGTTTTGAAGATACAGACTCTGCTAAGCAAAAGTGAACAGGGCCAAACTGGGCTTATTTCGCTGTGAAAGTGACATTTAGGCACGGAGTTGGAAAACCTTGTCTGAACCCCTCCATCCTTCCTGTAGCTGCTCAGACTCTGCTTCTCTGCCCCCAGCCAAGCTTATAGGCCTGCAGAGTGTCTAGTTTTGAAGATACAGACTCTGCTAAGCAAAAGTGAACAGGGCCAAACTGGGCTTATTTCGCTGTGAAAGTGACATTTAGGCACGGAGTTGGAAAACCTTGTCTGAACCCCTCCATCCTTCCTGTAGCTGCTCAGACTCTGCTTCTCTGCCCCCAGCCAAGCTTATAGGCCTGCAGAGTGTCTAGTTTTGAAGATACAGACTCTGCTAAGCAAAAGTGAACAGGGCCAAACTGGGCTTATTTCGCTGTGAAAGTGACATTTAGGCACGGAGTTGGAAAACCTTGTCTGAACCCCTCCATCCTTCCTGTAGCTGCTCAGACTCTGCTTCTCTGCCCCCAGCCAAGCTTATAGGCCTGCAGAGTGTCTAGTTTTGAAGATACAGACTCTGCTAAGCAAAAGTGAACAGGGCCAAACTGGGCTTATTTCGCTGTGAAAGTGACATTTAGGCACGGAGTTGGAAAACCTTGTCTGAACCCCTCCATCCTTCCTGTAGCTGCTCAGACTCTGCTTCTCTGCCCCCAGCCAAGCTTATAGGCCTGCAGAGTGTCTAGTTTTGAAGATACAGACTCTGCTAAGCAAAAGTGAACAGGGCCAAACTGGGCTTATTTCGCTGTGAAAGTGACATTTAGGCACGGAGTTGGAAAACCTTGTCTGAACCCCTCCATCCTTCCTGTAGCTGCTCAGACTCTGCTTCTCTGCCCCCAGCCAAGCTTATAGGCCTGCAGAGTGTCTAGTTTTGAAGATACAGACTCTGCTAAGCAAAAGTGAACAGGGCCAAACTGGGCTTATTTCGCTGTGAAAGTGACATTTAGGCACGGAGTTGGAAAACCTTGTCTGAACCCCTCCATCCTTCCTGTAGCTGCTCAGACTCTGCTTCTCTGCCCCCAGCCAAGCTTATAGGCCTGCAGAGTGTCTAGTTTTGAAGATACAGACTCTGCTAAGCAAAAGTGAACAGGGCCAAACTGGGCTTATTTCGCTGTGAAAGTGACATTTAGGCACGGAGTTGGAAAACCTTGTCTGAACCCCTCCATCCTTCCTGTAGCTGCTCAGACTCTGCTTCTCTGCCCCCAGCCAAGCTTATAGGCCTGCAGAGTGTCTAGTTTTGAAGATACAGACTCTGCTAAGCAAAAGTGAACAGGGCCAAACTGGGCTTATTTCGCTGTGAAAGTGACATTTAGGCACGGAGTTGGAAAACCTTGTCTGAACCCCTCCATCCTTCCTGTAGCTGCTCAGACTCTGCTTCTCTGCCCCCAGCCAAGCTTATAGGCCTGCAGAGTGTCTAGTTTTGAAGATACAGACTCTGCTAAGCAAAAGTGAACAGGGCCAAACTGGGCTTATTTCGCTGTGAAAGTGACATTTAGGCACGGAGTTGGAAAACCTTGTCTGAACCCCTCCATCCTTCCTGTAGCTGCTCAGACTCTGCTTCTCTGCCCCCAGCCAAGCTTATAGGCCTGCAGAGTGTCTAGTTTTGAAGATACAGACTCTGCTAAGCAAAAGTGAACAGGGCCAAACTGGGCTTATTTCGCTGTGAAATTTCGATGTCACTTTCACAGCGAAATAAGCCCAGTTTGGCCCTGTTCACTTTTGCTTAGCAGAGTCTGTATCTTCAAAACTAGACACTCTGCAGGCCTATAAGCTTGGCTGGGGGCAGAGAAGCAGAGTCTGAGCAGCTACAGGAAGGATGGAGGGGTTCAGACAAGGTTTTCCAACTCCGTGCCTAAATGTCACTTTCACAGCGAAATAAGCCCAGTTTGGCCCTGTTCACTTTTGCTTAGCAGAGTCTGTATCTTCAAAACTAGACACTCTGCAGGCCTATAAGCTTGGCTGGGGGCAGAGAAGCAGAGTCTGAGCAGCTACAGGAAGGATGGAGGGGTTCAGACAAGGTTTTCCAACTCCGTGCCTAAATGTCACTTTCACAGCGAAATAAGCCCAGTTTGGCCCTGTTCACTTTTGCTTAGCAGAGTCTGTATCTTCAAAACTAGACACTCTGCAGGCCTATAAGCTTGGCTGGGGGCAGAGAAGCAGAGTCTGAGCAGCTACAGGAAGGATGGAGGGGTTCAGACAAGGTTTTCCAACTCCGTGCCTAAATGTCACTTTCACAGCGAAATAAGCCCAGTTTGGCCCTGTTCACTTTTGCTTAGCAGAGTCTGTATCTTCAAAACTAGACACTCTGCAGGCCTATAAGCTTGGCTGGGGGCAGAGAAGCAGAGTCTGAGCAGCTACAGGAAGGATGGAGGGGTTCAGACAAGGTTTTCCAACTCCGTGCCTAAATGTCACTTTCACAGCGAAATAAGCCCAGTTTGGCCCTGTTCACTTTTGCTTAGCAGAGTCTGTATCTTCAAAACTAGACACTCTGCAGGCCTATAAGCTTGGCTGGGGGCAGAGAAGCAGAGTCTGAGCAGCTACAGGAAGGATGGAGGGGTTCAGACAAGGTTTTCCAACTCCGTGCCTAAATGTCACTTTCACAGCGAAATAAGCCCAGTTTGGCCCTGTTCACTTTTGCTTAGCAGAGTCTGTATCTTCAAAACTAGACACTCTGCAGGCCGATAAGCTTGGCTGGGGGCAGAGAAGCAGAGTCTGAGCAGCTACAGGAAGGATGGAGGGGTTCAGACAAGGTTTTCCAACTCCGTGCCTAAATGTCACTTTCACAGCGAAATAAGCCCAGTTTGGCCCTGTTCACTTTTGCTTAGCAGAGTCTGTATCTTCAAAACTAGACACTCTGCAGGCCTATAAGCTTGGCTGGGGGCAGAGAAGCAGAGTCTGAGCAGCTACAGGAAGGATGGAGGGGTTCAGACAAGGTTTTCCAACTCCGTGCCTAAATGTCACTTTCACAGCGAAATAAGCCCAGTTTGGCCCTGTTCACTTTTGCTTAGCAGAGTCTGTATCTTCAAAACTAGACACTCTGCAGGCCTATAAGCTTGGCTGGGGGCAGAGAAGCAGAGTCTGAGCAGCTACAGGAAGGATGGAGGGGTTCAGACAAGGTTTTCCAACTCCGTGCCTAAATGTCACTTTCACAGCGAAATAAGCCCAGTTTGGCCCTGTTCACTTTTGCTTAGCAGAGTCTGTATCTTCAAAACTAGACACTCTGCAGGCCTATAAGCTTGGCTGGGGGCAGAGAAGCAGAGTCTGAGCAGCTACAGGAAGGATGGAGGGGTTCAGACAAGGTTTTCCAACTCCGTGCCTAAATGTCACTTTCACAGCGAAATAAGCCCAGTTTGGCCCTGTTCACTTTTGCTTAGCAGAGTCTGTATCTTCAAAACTAGACACTCTGCAGGCCTATAAGCTTGGCTGGGGGCAGAGAAGCAGAGTCTGAGCAGCTACAGGAAGGATGGAGGGGTTCAGACAAGGTTTTCCAACTCCGTGCCTAAATGTCACTTTCACAGCGAAATAAGCCCAGTTTGGCCCTGTTCACTTTTGCTTAGCAGAGTCTGTATCTTCAAAACTAGACACTCTGCAGGCCTATAAGCTTGGCTGGGGGCAGAGAAGCAGAGTCTGAGCAGCTACAGGAAGGATGGAGGGGTTCAGACAAGGTTTTCCAACTCCGTGCCTAAATGTCACTTTCACAGCGAAATAAGCCCAGTTTGGCCCTGTTCACTTTTGCTTAGCAGAGTCTGTATCTTCAAAACTAGACACTCTGCAGGCCTATAAGCTTGGCTGGGGGCAGAGAAGCAGAGTCTGAGCAGCTACAGGAAGGATGGAGGGGTTCAGACAAGGTTTTCCAACTCCGTGCCTAAATGTCACTTTCACAGCGAAATAAGCCCAGTTTGGCCCTGTTCACTTTTGCTTAGCAGAGTCTGTATCTTCAAAACTAGACACTCTGCAGGCCTATAAGCTTGGCTGGGGGCAGAGAAGCAGAGTCTGAGCAGCTACAGGAAGGATGGAGGGGTTCAGACAAGGTTTTCCAAGTCCGTGCCTAAATCTCACTTTCACAGCGAAATAAGCCCAGTTTGGCCCTGTTCACTTTTGCTTAGCAGAGTCTGTATCTTCAAAACTAGACACTCTGCAGGCCTATATCAGCCCAATATCAATATCAGCCCAATATCAATATCAGCCCAATATCAGCATCAGCCCAATATCAGCATCAGCCCAATATCAGCATCAGCCCAATATCAGCATCAGCCCAATATCAGCATCAGCCCAATATCAGCATCAGCCCAATATCAGCATCAGCCCAATATCAGCATCAGCCCAATATCAGCATCAGCCCAATATCAGCATCAGCCCAATATCAGCATCAGCCCAATATCAGCATCAGCCCAATATCAGCATCAGCCCAATATCAGCATCAGCCCAATATCAGCATCAGCCCAATATCAGCATCAGCCCAATATCAGCATCAGCCCAATATCAGCATCAGCCCAATATCAGCATCAGCCCAATATCAGCATCAGCCCAATATCAGCATCAGCCCAATATCAGCATCAGCCCAATATCAGCATCAGCCCAATATCAGCATCAGCCCAATATCAGCATCAGCCCAATATCAGCATCAGCCCAATATCAGCATCAGCCCAATATCAGCATCAGCCCAATATCAGCATCAGCCCAATATCAGCATCAGCCCAATATCAGCATCAGCCCAATATCAGCATCAGCCCAATATCAGCATCAGCCCAATATCAGCATCAGCCCAATATCAGCATCAGCCCAATATCAGCATCAGCCCAATATCAGCATCAGCCCAATATCAGCATCAGCCCAATATCAGCATCAGCCCAATATCAGCATCAGCCCAATATCAGCATCAGCCCAATATCAGCATCAGCCCAATATCAGCATCAGCCCAATATCAGCATCAGCCCAATATCAGCATCAGCCCAATATCAGCATCAGCCCAATATCAGCATCAGCCCAATATCAGCATCAGCCCAATATCAGCATCAGCCCAATATCAGCATCAGCCCAATATCAGCATCAGCCCAATATCAGCATCAGCCCAATATCAGCATCAGCCCAATATCAGCATCAGCCCAATATCAGCATCAGCCCAATATCAGCATCAGCCCAATATCAGCATCAGCCCAATATCAGCATCAGCCCAATATCAGCATCAGCCCAATATCAGCATCAGCCCAATATCAGCATCAGCCCAATATCAGCATCAGCCCAATATCAGCATCAGCCCAATATCAGCATCAGCCCAATATCAGCATCAGCCCAATATCAGCATCAGCCCAATATCAGCATCAGCCCAATATCAGCATCAGCCCAATATCAGCATCAGCCCAATATCAGCATCAGCCCAATATCAGCATCAGCCCAATATCAGCATCAGCCCAATATCAGCATCAGCCCAATATCAGCATCAGCCCAATATCAGCATCAGCCCAATATCAGCATCAGCCCAATATCAGCATCAGCCCAATATCAGCATCAGCCCAATATCAGCATCAGCCCAATATCAGCATCAGCCCAATATCAGCATCAGCCCAATATCAGCATCAGCCCAATATCAGCATCAGCCCAATATCAGCATCAGCCCAATATCAGCATCAGCCCAATATCAGCATCAGCCCTAGACACTCTGCAGGCCTATAAGCTTGGCTGGGGGCAGAGAAGCAGCCCAATATGATATAATATCAGCTGATGCTGATATTGGGCTGATGCTGATATTGGGCTGATGCTGATATTGGGCTGATGCTGATATTGGGCTGATGCTGATATTGGGCTGATGCTGATATTGGGCTGATGCTGATATTGGGCTGATGCTGATATTGGGCTGATGCTGATATTGGGCTGATGCTGATATTGGGCTGATGCTGATATTGGGCTGATGCTGATATTGGGCTGATGCTGATATTGGGCTGATGCTGATATTGGGCTGATGCTGATATTGGGCTGATGCTGATATTGGGCTGATGCTGATATTGGGCTGATGCTGATATTGGGCTGATGCTGATATTGGGCTGATGCTGATATTGGGCTGATGCTGATATTGGGCTGATGCTGATATTGGGCTGATGCTGATATTGGGCTGATGCTGATATTGGGCTGATGCTGATATTGGGCTGATGCTGATATTGGGCTGATGCTGATATTGGGCTGATGCTGATATTGGGCTGATGCTGATATTGGGCTGATGCTGATATTGGGCTGATGCTGATATTGGGCTGATGCTGATATTGGGCTGATGCTGATATTGGGCTGATGCTGATATTGGGCTGATGCTGATATTGGGCTGATGCTGATATTGGGCTGATGCTGATATTGGGCTGATGCTGATATTGGGCTGATGCTGATATTGGGCTGATGCTGATATTGGGCTGATGCTGATATTGGGCTGATGCTGATATTGGGCTGATGCTGATATTGGGCTGATGCTGATATTGGGCTGATGCTGATATTGGGCTGATGCTGATATTGGGCTGATGCTGATATTGGGCTGATGCTGATATTGGGCTGATGCTGATATTGGGCTGATGCTGATATTGGGCTGATGCTGATATTGGGCTGATGCTGATATTGGGCTGATGCTGATATTGGGCTGATGCTGATATTGGGCTGATGCTGATATTGGGCTGATGCTGATATTGGGCTGATGCTGATATTGGGCTGATGCTGATATTGGGCTGATGCTGATATTGGGCTGATGCTGATATTGGGCTGATGCTGATATTGGGCTGATGCTGATATTGGGCTGATGCTGATATTGGGCTGATGCTGATATTGGGCTGATGCTGATATTGGGCTGATGCTGATATTGGGCTGATGCTGATATTGGGCTGATGCTGATATTGGGCTGATGCTGATATTGGGCTGATGCTGATATTGGGCTGATGCTGATATTGGGCTGATGCTGATATTGGGCTGATGCTGATATTGGGCTGATGCTGATATTGGGCTGATGCTGATATTGGGCTGATGCTGATATTGGGCTGATGCTGATATTGGGCTGATGCTGATATTGGGCTGATATTGATATTGGGCTGATATTGATATTGGGCTGATATAGGCCTGCAGAGTGTCTAGTTTTGAAGATACAGACTCTGCTAAGCAAAAGTGAACAGGGCCAAACTGGGCTTATTTCGCTGTGAAAGTGAGATTTAGGCACAGACTTGGAAAACCTTGTCTGAACCCCTCCATCCTTCCTGTAGCTGCTCAGACTCTGCTTCTCTGCCCCCAGCCAAGCTTATAGGCCTGCAGAGTGTCTAGTTTTGAAGATACAGACTCTGCTAAGCAAAAGTGAACAGGGCCAAACTGGGCTTATTTCGCTGTGAAAGTGACATTTAGGCACGGAGTTGGAAAACCTTGTCTGAACCCCTCCATCCTTCCTGTAGCTGCTCAGACTCTGCTTCTCTGCCCCCAGCCAAGCTTATAGGCCTGCAGAGTGTCTAGTTTTGAAGATACAGACTCTGCTAAGCAAAAGTGAACAGGGCCAAACTGGGCTTATTTCGCTGTGAAAGTGACATTTAGGCACGGAGTTGGAAAACCTTGTCTGAACCCCTCCATCCTTCCTGTAGCTGCTCAGACTCTGCTTCTCTGCCCCCAGCCAAGCTTATAGGCCTGCAGAGTGTCTAGTTTTGAAGATACAGACTCTGCTAAGCAAAAGTGAACAGGGCCAAACTGGGCTTATTTCGCTGTGAAAGTGACATTTAGGCACGGAGTTGGAAAACCTTGTCTGAACCCCTCCATCCTTCCTGTAGCTGCTCAGACTCTGCTTCTCTGCCCCCAGCCAAGCTTATAGGCCTGCAGAGTGTCTAGTTTTGAAGATACAGACTCTGCTAAGCAAAAGTGAACAGGGCCAAACTGGGCTTATTTCGCTGTGAAAGTGACATTTAGGCACGGAGTTGGAAAACCTTGTCTGAACCCCTCCATCCTTCCTGTAGCTGCTCAGACTCTGCTTCTCTGCCCCCAGCCAAGCTTATAGGCCTGCAGAGTGTCTAGTTTTGAAGATACAGACTCTGCTAAGCAAAAGTGAACAGGGCCAAACTGGGCTTATTTCGCTGTGAAAGTGACATTTAGGCACGGAGTTGGAAAACCTTGTCTGAACCCCTCCATCCTTCCTGTAGCTGCTCAGACTCTGCTTCTCTGCCCCCAGCCAAGCTTATAGGCCTGCAGAGTGTCTAGTTTTGAAGATACAGACTCTGCTAAGCAAAAGTGAACAGGGCCAAACTGGGCTTATTTCGCTGTGAAAGTGACATTTAGGCACGGAGTTGGAAAACCTTGTCTGAACCCCTCCATCCTTCCTGTAGCTGCTCAGACTCTGCTTCTCTGCCCCCAGCCAAGCTTATAGGCCTGCAGAGTGTCTAGTTTTGAAGATACAGACTCTGCTAAGCAAAAGTGAACAGGGCCAAACTGGGCTTATTTCGCTGTGAAAGTGACATTTAGGCACGGAGTTGGAAAACCTTGTCTGAACCCCTCCATCCTTCCTGTAGCTGCTCAGACTCTGCTTCTCTGCCCCCAGCCAAGCTTATAGGCCTGCAGAGTGTCTAGTTTTGAAGATACAGACTCTGCTAAGCAAAAGTGAACAGGGCCAAACTGGGCTTATTTCGCTGTGAAAGTGACATTTAGGCACGGAGTTGGAAAACCTTGTCTGAACCCCTCCATCCTTCCTGTAGCTGCTCAGACTCTGCTTCTCTGCCCCCAGCCAAGCTTATAGGCCTGCAGAGTGTCTAGTTTTGAAGATACAGACTCTGCTAAGCAAAAGTGAACAGGGCCAAACTGGGCTTATTTCGCTGTGAAAGTGACATTTAGGCACGGAGTTGGAAAACCTTGTCTGAACCCCTCCATCCTTCCTGTAGCTGCTCAGACTCTGCTTCTCTGCCCCCAGCCAAGCTTATAGGCCTGCAGAGTGTCTAGTTTTGAAGATACAGACTCTGCTAAGCAAAAGTGAACAGGGCCAAACTGGGCTTATTTCGCTGTGAAAGTGACATTTAGGCACGGAGTTGGAAAACCTTGTCTGAACCCCTCCATCCTTCCTGTAGCTGCTCAGACTCTGCTTCTCTGCCCCCAGCCAAGCTTATAGGCCTGCAGAGTGTCTAGTTTTGAAGATACAGACTCTGCTAAGCAAAAGTGAACAGGGCCAAACTGGGCTTATTTCGCTGTGAAAGTGACATTTAGGCACGGAGTTGGAAAACCTTGTCTGAACCCCTCCATCCTTCCTGTAGCTGCTCAGACTCTGCTTCTCTGCCCCCAGCCAAGCTTATAGGCCTGCAGAGTGTCTAGTTTTGAAGATACAGACTCTGCTAAGCAAAAGTGAACAGGGCCAAACTGGGCTTATTTCGCTGTGAAAGTGACATTTAGGCACGGAGTTGGAAAACCTTGTCTGAACCCCTCCATCCTTCCTGTAGCTGCTCAGACTCTGCTTCTCTGCCCCCAGCCAAGCTTATAGGCCTGCAGAGTGTCTAGTTTTGAAGATACAGACTCTGCTAAGCAAAAGTGAACAGGGCCAAACTGGGCTTATTTCGCTGTGAAAGTGACATCGAAATTTCACAGCGAAATAAGCCCAGTTTGGCCCTGTTCACTTTTGCTTAGCAGAGTCTGTATCTTCAAAACTAGACACTCTGCAGGCCTATAAGCTTGGCTGGGGGCAGAGAAGCAGAGTCTGAGCAGCTACAGGAAGGATGGAGGGGTTCAGACAAGGTTTTCCAACTCCGTGCCTAAATGTCACTTTCACAGCGAAATAAGCCCAGTTTGGCCCTGTTCACTTTTGCTTAGCAGAGTCTGTATCTTCAAAACTAGACACTCTGCAGGCCTATAAGCTTGGCTGGGGGCAGAGAAGCAGAGTCTGAGCAGCTACAGGAAGGATGGAGGGGTTCAGACAAGGTTTTCCAACTCCGTGCCTAAATGTCACTTTCACAGCGAAATAAGCCCAGTTTGGCCCTGTTCACTTTTGCTTAGCAGAGTCTGTATCTTCAAAACTAGACACTCTGCAGGCCTATAAGCTTGGCTGGGGGCAGAGAAGCAGAGTCTGAGCAGCTACAGGAAGGATGGAGGGGTTCAGACAAGGTTTTCCAACTCCGTGCCTAAATGTCACTTTCACAGCGAAATAAGCCCAGTTTGGCCCTGTTCACTTTTGCTTAGCAGAGTCTGTATCTTCAAAACTAGACACTCTGCAGGCCTATAAGCTTGGCTGGGGGCAGAGAAGCAGAGTCTGAGCAGCTACAGGAAGGATGGAGGGGTTCAGACAAGGTTTTCCAACTCCGTGCCTAAATGTCACTTTCACAGCGAAATAAGCCCAGTTTGGCCCTGTTCACTTTTGCTTAGCAGAGTCTGTATCTTCAAAACTAGACACTCTGCAGGCCTATAAGCTTGGCTGGGGGCAGAGAAGCAGAGTCTGAGCAGCTACAGGAAGGATGGAGGGGTTCAGACAAGGTTTTCCAACTCCGTGCCTAAATGTCACTTTCACAGCGAAATAAGCCCAGTTTGGCCCTGTTCACTTTTGCTTAGCAGAGTCTGTATCTTCAAAACTAGACACTCTGCAGGCCTATAAGCTTGGCTGGGGGCAGAGAAGCAGAGTCTGAGCAGCTACAGGAAGGATGGAGGGGTTCAGACAAGGTTTTCCAACTCCGTGCCTAAATGTCACTTTCACAGCGAAATAAGCCCAGTTTGGCCCTGTTCACTTTTGCTTAGCAGAGTCTGTATCTTCAAAACTAGACACTCTGCAGGCCTATAAGCTTGGCTGGGGGCAGAGAAGCAGAGTCTGAGCAGCTACAGGAAGGATGGAGGGGTTCAGACAAGGTTTTCCAACTCCGTGCCTAAATGTCACTTTCACAGCGAAATAAGCCCAGTTTGGCCCTGTTCACTTTTGCTTAGCAGAGTCTGTATCTTCAAAACTAGACACTCTGCAGGCCTATAAGCTTGGCTGGGGGCAGAGAAGCAGAGTCTGAGCAGCTACAGGAAGGATGGAGGGGTTCAGACAAGGTTTTCCAACTCCGTGCCTAAATGTCACTTTCACAGCGAAATAAGCCCAGTTTGGCCCTGTTCACTTTTGCTTAGCAGAGTCTGTATCTTCAAAACTAGACACTCTGCAGGCCTATAAGCTTGGCTGGGGGCAGAGAAGCAGAGTCTGAGCAGCTACAGGAAGGATGGAGGGGTTCAGACAAGGTTTTCCAACTCCGTGCCTAAATGTCACTTTCACAGCGAAATAAGCCCAGTTTGGCCCTGTTCACTTTTGCTTAGCAGAGTCTGTATCTTCAAAACTAGACACTCTGCAGGCCTATAAGCTTGGCTGGGGGCAGAGAAGCAGAGTCTGAGCAGCTACAGGAAGGATGGAGGGGTTCAGACAAGGTTTTCCAACTCCGTGCCTAAATGTCACTTTCACAGCGAAATAAGCCCAGTTTGGCCCTGTTCACTTTTGCTTAGCAGAGTCTGTATCTTCAAAACTAGACACTCTGCAGGCCTATAAGCTTGGCTGGGGGCAGAGAAGCAGAGTCTGAGCAGCTACAGGAAGGATGGAGGGGTTCAGACAAGGTTTTCCAACTCCGTGCCTAAATGTCACTTTCACAGCGAAATAAGCCCAGTTTGGCCCTGTTCACTTTTGCTTAGCAGAGTCTGTATCTTCAAAACTAGACACTCTGCAGGCCTATAAGCTTGGCTGGGGGCAGAGAAGCAGAGTCTGAGCAGCTACAGGAAGGATGGAGGGGTTCAGACAAGGTTTTCCAACTCCGTGCCTAAATGTCACTTTCACAGCGAAATAAGCCCAGTTTGGCCCTGTTCACTTTTGCTTAGCAGAGTCTGTATCTTCAAAACTAGACACTCTGCAGGCCTATAAGCTTGGCTGGGGGCAGAGAAGCAGAGTCTGAGCAGCTACAGGAAGGATGGAGGGGTTCAGACAAGGTTTTCCAACTCCGTGCCTAAATGTCACTTTCACAGCGAAATAAGCCCAGTTTGGCCCTGTTCACTTTTGCTTAGCAGAGTCTGTATCTTCAAAACTAGACACTCTGCAGGCCTATAAGCTTGGCTGGGGGCAGAGAAGCAGAGTCTGAGCAGCTACAGGAAGGATGGAGGGGTTCAGACAAGGTTTTCCAACTCCGTGCCTAAATGTCACTTTCACAGCGAAATAAGCCCAGTTTGGCCCTGTTCACTTTTGCTTAGCAGAGTCTGTATCTTCAAAACTAGACACTCTGCAGGCCTATAAGCTTGGCTGGGGGCAGAGAAGCAGAGTCTGAGCAGCTACAGGAAGGATGGAGGGGTTCAGACAAGGTTTTCCAACTCCGTGCCTAAATGTCACTTTCACAGCGAAATAAGCCCAGTTTGGCCCTGTTCACTTTTGCTTAGCAGAGTCTGTATCTTCAAAACTAGACACTCTGCAGGCCTATAAGCTTGGCTGGGGGCAGAGAAGCAGAGTCTGAGCAGCTACAGGAAGGATGGAGGGGTTCAGACAAGGTTTTCCAACTCCGTGCCTAAATGTCACTTTCACAGCGAAATAAGCCCAGTTTGGCCCTGTTCACTTTTGCTTAGCAGAGTCTGTATCTTCAAAACTAGACACTCTGCAGGCCTATAAGCTTGGCTGGGGGCAGAGAAGCAGAGTCTGAGCAGCTACAGGAAGGATGGAGGGGTTCAGACAAGGTTTTCCAACTCCGTGCCTAAATGTCACTTTCACAGCGAAATAAGCCCAGTTTGGCCCTGTTCACTTTTGCTTAGCAGAGTCTGTATCTTCAAAACTAGACACTCTGCAGGCCTATAAGCTTGGCTGGGGGCAGAGAAGCAGAGTCTGAGCAGCTACAGGAAGGATGGAGGGGTTCAGACAAGGTTTTCCAACTCCGTGCCTAAATGTCACTTTCACAGCGAAATAAGCCCAGTTTGGCCCTGTTCACTTTTGCTTAGCAGAGTCTGTATCTTCAAAACTAGACACTCTGCAGGCCTATAAGCTTGGCTGGGGGCAGAGAAGCAGAGTCTGAGCAGCTACAGGAAGGATGGAGGGGTTCAGACAAGGTTTTCCAACTCCGTGCCTAAATGTCACTTTCACAGCGAAATAAGCCCAGTTTGGCCCTGTTCACTTTTGCTTAGCAGAGTCTGTATCTTCAAAACTAGACACTCTGCAGGCCTATAAGCTTGGCTGGGGGTAGAGAAGCAGAGTCTGAGCAGCTACAGGAAGGATGGAGGGGTTCAGACAAGGTTTTCCAACTCCGTGCCTAAATGTCACTTTCACAGCGAAATAAGCCCAGTTTGGCCCTGTTCACTTTTGCTTAGCAGAGTCTGTATCTTCAAAACTAGACACTCTGCAGGCCTATAAGCTTGGCTGGGGGCAGAGAAGCAGAGTCTGAGCAGCTACAGGAAGGATGGAGGGGTTCAGACAAGGTTTTCCAACTCCGTGCCTAAATGTCACTTTCACAGCGAAATAAGCCCAGTTTGGCCCTGTTCACTTTTGCTTAGCAGAGTCTGTATCTTCAAAACTAGACACTCTGCAGGCCTATAAGCTTGGCTGGGGGCAGAGAAGCAGAGTCTGAGCAGCTACAGGAAGGATGGAGGGGTTCAGACAAGGTTTTCCAACTCCGTGCCTAAATGTCACTTTCACAGCGAAATAAGCCCAGTTTGGCCCTGTTCACTTTTGCTTAGCAGAGTCTGTATCTTCAAAACTAGACACTCTGCAGGCCTATAAGCTTGGCTGGGGGCAGAGAAGCAGAGTCTGAGCAGCTACAGGAAGGATGGAGGGGTTCAGACAAGGTTTTCCAACTCCGTGCCTAAATGTCACTTTCACAGCGAAATAAGCCCAGTTTGGCCCTGTTCACTTTTGCTTAGCAGAGTCTGTATCTTCAAAACTAGACACTCTGCAGGCCTATAAGCTTGGCTGGGGGCAGAGAAGCAGAGTCTGAGCAGCTACAGGAAGGATGGAGGGGTTCAGACAAGGTTTTCCAACTCCGTGCCTAAATGTCACTTTCACAGCGAAATAAGCCCAGTTTGGCCCTGTTCACTTTTGCTTAGCAGAGTCTGTATCTTCAAAACTAGACACTCTGCAGGCCTATAAGCTTGGCTGGGGGCAGAGAAGCAGAGTCTGAGCAGCTACAGGAAGGATGGAGGGGTTCAGACAAGGTTTTCCAACTCCGTGCCTAAATGTCACTTTCACAGCGAAATAAGCCCAGTTTGGCCCTGTTCACTTTTGCTTAGCAGAGTCTGTATCTTCAAAACTAGACACTCTGCAGGCCTATAAGCTTGGCTGGGGGCAGAGAAGCAGAGTCTGAGCAGCTACAGGAAGGATGGAGGGGTTCAGACAAGGTTTTCCAACTCCGTGCCTAAATGTCACTTTCACAGCGAAATAAGCCCAGTTTGGCCCTGTTCACTTTTGCTTAGCAGAGTCTGTATCTTCAAAACTAGACACTCTGCAGGCCTATAAGCTTGGCTGGGGGCAGAGAAGCAGAGTCTGAGCAGCTACAGGAAGGATGGAGGGGTTCAGACAAGGTTTTCCAACTCCGTGCCTAAATGTCACTTTCACAGCGAAATAAGCCCAGTTTGGCCCTGTTCACTTTTGCTTAGCAGAGTCTGTATCTTCAAAACTAGACACTCTGCAGGCCTATAAGCTTGGCTGGGGGCAGAGAAGCAGAGTCTGAGCAGCTACAGGAAGGATGGAGGGGTTCAGACAAGGTTTTCCAACTCCGTGCCTAAATGTCACTTTCACAGCGAAATAAGCCCAGTTTGGCCCTGTTCACTTTTGCTTAGCAGAGTCTGTATCTTCAAAACTAGACACTCTGCAGGCCTATAAGCTTGGCTGGGGGCAGAGAAGCAGAGTCTGAGCAGCTACAGGAAGGATGGAGGGGTTCAGACAAGGTTTTCCAACTCCGTGCCTAAATGTCACTTTCACAGCGAAATAAGCCCAGTTTGGCCCTGTTCACTTTTGCTTAGCAGAGTCTGTATCTTCAAAACTAGACACTCTGCAGGCCTATAAGCTTGGCTGGGGGCAGAGAAGCAGAGTCTGAGCAGCTACAGGAAGGATGGAGGGGTTCAGACAAGGTTTTCCAACTCCGTGCCTAAATGTCACTTTCACAGCGAAATAAGCCCAGTTTGGCCCTGTTCACTTTTGCTTAGCAGAGTCTGTATCTTCAAAACTAGACACTCTGCAGGCCTATAAGCTTGGCTGGGGGCAGAGAAGCAGAGTCTGAGCAGCTACAGGAAGGATGGAGGGGTTCAGACAAGGTTTTCCAACTCCGTGCCTAAATGTCACTTTCACAGCGAAATAAGCCCAGTTTGGCCCTGTTCACTTTTGCTTAGCAGAGTCTGTATCTTCAAAACTAGACACTCTGCAGGCCTATAAGCTTGGCTGGGGGCAGAGAAGCAGAGTCTGAGCAGCTACAGGAAGGATGGAGGGGTTCAGACAAGGTTTTCCAACTCCGTGCCTAAATGTCACTTTCACAGCGAAATAAGCCCAGTTTGGCCCTGTTCACTTTTGCTTAGCAGAGTCTGTATCTTCAAAACTAGACACTCTGCAGGCCTATAAGCTTGGCTGGGGGCAGAGAAGCAGAGTCTGAGCAGCTACAGGAAGGATGGAGGGGTTCAGACAAGGTTTTCCAACTCCGTGCCTAAATGTCACTTTCACAGCGAAATAAGCCCAGTTTGGCCCTGTTCACTTTTGCTTAGCAGAGTCTGTATCTTCAAAACTAGACACTCTGCAGGCCTATAAGCTTGGCTGGGGGCAGAGAAGCAGAGTCTGAGCAGCTACAGGAAGGATGGAGGGGTTCAGACAAGGTTTTCCAACTCCGTGCCTAAATGTCACTTTCACAGCGAAATAAGCCCAGTTTGGCCCTGTTCACTTTTGCTTAGCAGAGTCTGTATCTTCAAAACTAGACACTCTGCAGGCCTATAAGCTTGGCTGGGGGCAGAGAAGCAGAGTCTGAGCAGCTACAGGAAGGATGGAGGGGTTCAGACAAGGTTTTCCAACTCCGTGCCTAAATGTCACTTTCACAGCGAAATAAGCCCAGTTTGGCCCTGTTCACTTTTGCTTAGCAGAGTCTGTATCTTCAAAACTAGACACTCTGCAGGCCTATAAGCTTGGCTGGGGGCAGAGAAGCAGAGTCTGAGCAGCTACAGGAAGGATGGAGGGGTTCAGACAAGGTTTTCCAACTCCGTGCCTAAATGTCACTTTCACAGCGAAATAAGCCCAGTTTGGCCCTGTTCACTTTTGCTTAGCAGAGTCTGTATCTTCAAAACTAGACACTCTGCAGGCCTATAAGCTTGGCTGGGGGCAGAGAAGCAGAGTCTGAGCAGCTACAGGAAGGATGGAGGGGTTCAGACAAGGTTTTCCAACTCCGTGCCTAAATGTCACTTTCACAGCGAAATAAGCCCAGTTTGGCCCTGTTCACTTTTGCTTAGCAGAGTCTGTATCTTCAAAACTAGACACTCTGCAGGCCTATAAGCTTGGCTGGGGGCAGAGAAGCAGAGTCTGAGCAGCTACAGGAAGGATGGAGGGGTTCAGACAAGGTTTTCCAACTCCGTGCCTAAATGTCACTTTCACAGCGAAATAAGCCCAGTTTGGCCCTGTTCACTTTTGCTTAGCAGAGTCTGTATCTTCAAAACTAGACACTCTGCAGGCCTATAAGCTTGGCTGGGGGCAGAGAAGCAGAGTCTGAGCAGCTACAGGAAGGATGGAGGGGTTCAGACAAGGTTTTCCAACTCCGTGCCTAAATGTCACTTTCACAGCGAAATAAGCCCAGTTTGGCCCTGTTCACTTTTGCTTAGCAGAGTCTGTATCTTCAAAACTAGACACTCTGCAGGCCTATAAGCTTGGCTGGGGGCAGAGAAGCAGAGTCTGAGCAGCTACAGGAAGGATGGAGGGGTTCAGACAAGGTTTTCCAACTCCGTGCCTAAATGTCACTTTCACAGCGAAATAAGCCCAGTTTGGCCCTGTTCACTTTTGCTTAGCAGAGTCTGTATCTTCAAAACTAGACACTCTGCAGGCCTATAAGCTTGGCTGGGGGCAGAGAAGCAGAGTCTGAGCAGCTACAGGAAGGATGGAGGGGTTCAGACAAGGTTTTCCAACTCCGTGCCTAAATGTCACTTTCACAGCGAAATAAGCCCAGTTTGGCCCTGTTCACTTTTGCTTAGCAGAGTCTGTATCTTCAAAACTAGACACTCTGCAGGCCTATAAGCTTGGCTGGGGGCAGAGAAGCAGAGTCTGAGCAGCTACAGGAAGGATGGAGGGGTTCAGACAAGGTTTTCCAACTCCGTGCCTAAATGTCACTTTCACAGCGAAATAAGCCCAGTTTGGCCCTGTTCACTTTTGCTTAGCAGAGTCTGTATCTTCAAAACTAGACACTCTGCAGGCCTATAAGCTTGGCTGGGGGCAGAGAAGCAGAGTCTGAGCAGCTACAGGAAGGATGGAGGGGTTCAGACAAGGTTTTCCAACTCCGTGCCTAAATGTCACTTTCACAGCGAAATAAGCCCAGTTTGGCCCTGTTCACTTTTGCTTAGCAGAGTCTGTATCTTCAAAACTAGACACTCTGCAGGCCTATAAGCTTGGCTGGGGGCAGAGAAGCAGAGTCTGAGCAGCTACAGGAAGGATGGAGGGGTTCAGACAAGGTTTTCCAACTCCGTGCCTAAATGTCACTTTCACAGCGAAATAAGCCCAGTTTGGCCCTGTTCACTTTTGCTTAGCAGAGTCTGTATCTTCAAAACTAGACACTCTGCAGGCCTATAAGCTTGGCTGGGGGCAGAGAAGCAGAGTCTGAGCAGCTACAGGAAGGATGGAGGGGTTCAGACAAGGTTTTCCAACTCCGTGCCTAAATGTCACTTTCACAGCGAAATAAGCCCAGTTTGGCCCTGTTCACTTTTGCTTAGCAGAGTCTGTATCTTCAAAACTAGACACTCTGCAGGCCTATAAGCTTGGCTGGGGGCAGAGAAGCAGAGTCTGAGCAGCTACAGGAAGGATGGAGGGGTTCAGACAAGGTTTTCCAACTCCGTGCCTAAATGTCACTTTCACAGCGAAATAAGCCCAGTTTGGCCCTGTTCACTTTTGCTTAGCAGAGTCTGTATCTTCAAAACTAGACACTCTGCAGGCCTATAAGCTTGGCTGGGGGCAGAGAAGCAGAGTCTGAGCAGCTACAGGAAGGATGGAGGGGTTCAGACAAGGTTTTCCAACTCCGTGCCTAAATGTCACTTTCACAGCGAAATAAGCCCAGTTTGGCCCTGTTCACTTTTGCTTAGCAGAGTCTGTATCTTCAAAACTAGACACTCTGCAGGCCTATAAGCTTGGCTGGGGGCAGAGAAGCAGAGTCTGAGCAGCTACAGGAAGGATGGAGGGGTTCAGACAAGGTTTTCCAACTCCGTGCCTAAATGTCACTTTCACAGCGAAATAAGCCCAGTTTGGCCCTGTTCACTTTTGCTTAGCAGAGTCTGTATCTTCAAAACTAGACACTCTGCAGGCCTATAAGCTTGGCTGGGGGCAGAGAAGCAGAGTCTGAGCAGCTACAGGAAGGATGGAGGGGTTCAGACAAGGTTTTCCAACTCCGTGCCTAAATGTCACTTTCACAGCGAAATAAGCCCAGTTTGGCCCTGTTCACTTTTGCTTAGCAGAGTCTGTATCTTCAAAACTAGACACTCTGCAGGCCTATAAGCTTGGCTGGGGGCAGAGAAGCAGAGTCTGAGCAGCTACAGGAAGGATGGAGGGGTTCAGACAAGGTTTTCCAACTCCGTGCCTAAATGTCACTTTCACAGCGAAATAAGCCCAGTTTGGCCCTGTTCACTTTTGCTTAGCAGAGTCTGTATCTTCAAAACTAGACACTCTGCAGGCCTATAAGCTTGGCTGGGGGCAGAGAAGCAGAGTCTGAGCAGCTACAGGAAGGATGGAGGGGTTCAGACAAGGTTTTCCAACTCCGTGCCTAAATGTCACTTTCACAGCGAAATAAGCCCAGTTTGGCCCTGTTCACTTTTGCTTAGCAGAGTCTGTATCTTCAAAACTAGACACTCTGCAGGCCTATAAGCTTGGCTGGGGGCAGAGAAGCAGAGTCTGAGCAGCTACAGGAAGGATGGAGGGGTTCAGACAAGGTTTTCCAACTCCGTGCCTAAATGTCACTTTCACAGCGAAATAAGCCCAGTTTGGCCCTGTTCACTTTTGCTTAGCAGAGTCTGTATCTTCAAAACTAGACACTCTGCAGGCCTATAAGCTTGGCTGGGGGCAGAGAAGCAGAGTCTGAGCAGCTACAGGAAGGATGGAGGGGTTCAGACAAGGTTTTCCAACTCCGTGCCTAAATGTCACTTTCACAGCGAAATAAGCCCAGTTTGGCCCTGTTCACTTTTGCTTAGCAGAGTCTGTATCTTCAAAACTAGACACTCTGCAGGCCTATAAGCTTGGCTGGGGGCAGAGAAGCAGAGTCTGAGCAGCTACAGGAAGGATGGAGGGGTTCAGACAAGGTTTTCCAACTCCGTGCCTAAATGTCACTTTCACAGCGAAATAAGCCCAGTTTGGCCCTGTTCACTTTTGCTTAGCAGAGTCTGTATCTTCAAAACTAGACACTCTGCAGGCCTATAAGCTTGGCTGGGGGCAGAGAAGCAGAGTCTGAGCAGCTACAGGAAGGATGGAGGGGTTCAGACAAGGTTTTCCAACTCCGTGCCTAAATGTCACTTTCACAGCGAAATAAGCCCAGTTTGGCCCTGTTCACTTTTGCTTAGCAGAGTCTGTATCTTCAAAACTAGACACTCTGCAGGCCTATAAGCTTGGCTGGGGGCAGAGAAGCAGAGTCTGAGCAGCTACAGGAAGGATGGAGGGGTTCAGACAAGGTTTTCCAACTCCGTGCCTAAATGTCACTTTCACAGCGAAATAAGCCCAGTTTGGCCCTGTTCACTTTTGCTTAGCAGAGTCTGTATCTTCAAAACTAGACACTCTGCAGGCCTATAAGCTTGGCTGGGGGCAGAGAAGCAGAGTCTGAGCAGCTACAGGAAGGATGGAGGGGTTCAGACAAGGTTTTCCAACTCCGTGCCTAAATGTCACTTTCACAGCGAAATAAGCCCAGTTTGGCCCTGTTCACTTTTGCTTAGCAGAGTCTGTATCTTCAAAACTAGACACTCTGCAGGCCTATAAGCTTGGCTGGGGGCAGAGAAGCAGAGTCTGAGCAGCTACAGGAAGGATGGAGGGGTTCAGACAAGGTTTTCCAACTCCGTGCCTAAATGTCACTTTCACAGCGAAATAAGCCCAGTTTGGCCCTGTTCACTTTTGCTTAGCAGAGTCTGTATCTTCAAAACTAGACACTCTGCAGGCCTATAAGCTTGGCTGGGGGCAGAGAAGCAGAGTCTGAGCAGCTACAGGAAGGATGGAGGGGTTCAGACAAGGTTTTCCAACTCCGTGCCTAAATGTCACTTTCACAGCGAAATAAGCCCAGTTTGGCCCTGTTCACTTTTGCTTAGCAGAGTCTGTATCTTCAAAACTAGACACTCTGCAGGCCTATAAGCTTGGCTGGGGGCAGAGAAGCAGAGTCTGAGCAGCTACAGGAAGGATGGAGGGGTTCAGACAAGGTTTTCCAACTCCGTGCCTAAATGTCACTTTCACAGCGAAATAAGCCCAGTTTGGCCCTGTTCACTTTTGCTTAGCAGAGTCTGTATCTTCAAAACTAGACACTCTGCAGGCCTATAAGCTTGGCTGGGGGCAGAGAAGCAGAGTCTGAGCAGCTACAGGAAGGATGGAGGGGTTCAGACAAGGTTTTCCAACTCCGTGCCTAAATGTCACTTTCACAGCGAAATAAGCCCAGTTTGGCCCTGTTCACTTTTGCTTAGCAGAGTCTGTATCTTCAAAACTAGACACTCTGCAGGCCTATAAGCTTGGCTGGGGGCAGAGAAGCAGAGTCTGAGCAGCTACAGGAAGGATGGAGGGGTTCAGACAAGGTTTTCCAACTCCGTGCCTAAATGTCACTTTCACAGCGAAATAAGCCCAGTTTGGCCCTGTTCACTTTTGCTTAGCAGAGTCTGTATCTTCAAAACTAGACACTCTGCAGGCCTATAAGCTTGGCTGGGGGCAGAGAAGCAGAGTCTGAGCAGCTACAGGAAGGATGGAGGGGTTCAGACAAGGTTTTCCAACTCCGTGCCTAAATGTCACTTTCACAGCGAAATAAGCCCAGTTTGGCCCTGTTCACTTTTGCTTAGCAGAGTCTGTATCTTCAAAACTAGACACTCTGCAGGCCTATAAGCTTGGCTGGGGGCAGAGAAGCAGAGTCTGAGCAGCTACAGGAAGGATGGAGGGGTTCAGACAAGGTTTTCCAACTCCGTGCCTAAATGTCACTTTCACAGCGAAATAAGCCCAGTTTGGCCCTGTTCACTTTTGCTTAGCAGAGTCTGTATCTTCAAAACTAGACACTCTGCAGGCCTATAAGCTTGGCTGGGGGCAGAGAAGCAGAGTCTGAGCAGCTACAGGAAGGATGGAGGGGTTCAGACAAGGTTTTCCAACTCCGTGCCTAAATGTCACTTTCACAGCGAAATAAGCCCAGTTTGGCCCTGTTCACTTTTGCTTAGCAGAGTCTGTATCTTCAAAACTAGACACTCTGCAGGCCTATAAGCTTGGCTGGGGGCAGAGAAGCAGAGTCTGAGCAGCTACAGGAAGGATGGAGGGGTTCAGACAAGGTTTTCCAACTCCGTGCCTAAATGTCACTTTCACAGCGAAATAAGCCCAGTTTGGCCCTGTTCACTTTTGCTTAGCAGAGTCTGTATCTTCAAAACTAGACACTCTGCAGGCCTATAAGCTTGGCTGGGGGCAGAGAAGCAGAGTCTGAGCAGCTACAGGAAGGATGGAGGGGTTCAGACAAGGTTTTCCAACTCCGTGCCTAAATGTCACTTTCACAGCGAAATAAGCCCAGTTTGGCCCTGTTCACTTTTGCTTAGCAGAGTCTGTATCTTCAAAACTAGACACTCTGCAGGCCTATAAGCTTGGCTGGGGGCAGAGAAGCAGAGTCTGAGCAGCTACAGGAAGGATGGAGGGGTTCAGACAAGGTTTTCCAACTCCGTGCCTAAATGTCACTTTCACAGCGAAATAAGCCCAGTTTGGCCCTGTTCACTTTTGCTTAGCAGAGTCTGTATCTTCAAAACTAGACACTCTGCAGGCCTATAAGCTTGGCTGGGGGCAGAGAAGCAGAGTCTGAGCAGCTACAGGAAGGATGGAGGGGTTCAGACAAGGTTTTCCAACTCCGTGCCTAAATGTCACTTTCACAGCGAAATAAGCCCAGTTTGGCCCTGTTCACTTTTGCTTAGCAGAGTCTGTATCTTCAAAACTAGACACTCTGCAGGCCTATAAGCTTGGCTGGGGGCAGAGAAGCAGAGTCTGAGCAGCTACAGGAAGGATGGAGGGGTTCAGACAAGGTTTTCCAACTCCGTGCCTAAATGTCACTTTCACAGCGAAATAAGCCC
This sequence comes from Electrona antarctica, assembly GCF_951216825.1. Classification (NCBI taxonomy): domain Eukaryota; kingdom Metazoa; phylum Chordata; class Actinopteri; order Myctophiformes; family Myctophidae; genus Electrona; species Electrona antarctica. The sequence goes on from NW_027638690.1 coordinate 66,288, forward strand.
AGTTTGGCCCTGTTCACTTTTGCTTAGCAGAGTCTGTATCTTCAAAACTAGACACTCTGCAGGCCTATAAGCTTGGCTGGGGGCAGAGAAGCAGAGTCTGAGCAGCTACAGGAAGGATGGAGGGGTTCAGACAAGGTTTTCCAACTCCGTGCCTAAATGTCACTTTCACAGCGAAATAAGCCCAGTTTGGCCCTGTTCACTTTTGCTTAGCAGAGTCTGTATCTTCAAAACTAGACACTCTGCAGGCCTATAAGCTTGGCTGGGGGCAGAGAAGCAGAGTCTGAGCAGCTACAGGAAGGATGGAGGGGTTCAGACAAGGTTTTCCAACTCCGTGCCTAAATGTCACTTTCACAGCGAAATAAGCCCAGTTTGGCCCTGTTCACTTTTGCTTAGCAGAGTCTGTATCTTCAAAACTAGACACTCTGCAGGCCTATAAGCTTGGCTGGGGGCAGAGAAGCAGAGTCTGAGCAGCTACAGGAAGGATGGAGGGGTTCAGACAAGGTTTTCCAACTCCGTGCCTAAATGTCACTTTCACAGCGAAATAAGCCCAGTTTGGCCCTGTTCACTTTTGCTTAGCAGAGTCTGTATCTTCAAAACTAGACACTCTGCAGGCCTATAAGCTTGGCTGGGGGCAGAGAAGCAGAGTCTGAGCAGCTACAGGAAGGATGGAGGGGTTCAGACAAGGTTTTCCAACTCCGTGCCTAAATGTCACTTTCACAGCGAAATAAGCCCAGTTTGGCCCTGTTCACTTTTGCTTAGCAGAGTCTGTATCTTCAAAACTAGACACTCTGCAGGCCTATAAGCTTGGCTGGGGGCAGAGAAGCAGAGTCTGAGCAGCTACAGGAAGGATGGAGGGGTTCAGACAAGGTTTTCCAACTCCGTGCCTAAATGTCACTTTCACAGCGAAATAAGCCCAGTTTGGCCCTGTTCACTTTTGCTTAGCAGAGTCTGTATCTTCAAAACTAGACACTCTGCAGGCCTATAAGCTTGGCTGGGGGCAGAGAAGCAGAGTCTGAGCAGCTACAGGAAGGATGGAGGGGTTCAGACAAGGTTTTCCAACTCCGTGCCTAAATGTCACTTTCACAGCGAAATAAGCCCAGTTTGGCCCTGTTCACTTTTGCTTAGCAGAGTCTGTATCTTCAAAACTAGACACTCTGCAGGCCTATAAGCTTGGCTGGGGGCAGAGAAGCAGAGTCTGAGCAGCTACAGGAAGGATGGAGGGGTTCAGACAAGGTTTTCCAACTCCGTGCCTAAATGTCACTTTCACAGCGAAATAAGCCCAGTTTGGCCCTGTTCACTTTTGCTTAGCAGAGTCTGTATCTTCAAAACTAGACACTCTGCAGGCCTATAAGCTTGGCTGGGGGCAGAGAAGCAGAGTCTGAGCAGCTACAGGAAGGATGGAGGGGTTCAGACAAGGTTTTCCAACTCCGTGCCTAAATGTCACTTTCACAGCGAAATAAGCCCAGTTTGGCCCTGTTCACTTTTGCTTAGCAGAGTCTGTATCTTCAAAACTAGACACTCTGCAGGCCTATAAGCTTGGCTGGGGGCAGAGAAGCAGAGTCTGAGCAGCTACAGGAAGGATGGAGGGGTTCAGACAAGGTTTTCCAACTCCGTGCCTAAATGTCACTTTCACAGCGAAATAAGCCCAGTTTGGCCCTGTTCACTTTTGCTTAGCAGAGTCTGTATCTTCAAAACTAGACACTCTGCAGGCCTATAAGCTTGGCTGGGGGCAGAGAAGCAGAGTCTGAGCAGCTACAGGAAGGATGGAGGGGTTCAGACAAGGTTTTCCAACTCCGTGCCTAAATGTCACTTTCACAGCGAAATAAGCCCAGTTTGGCCCTGTTCACTTTTGCTTAGCAGAGTCTGTATCTTCAAAACTAGACACTCTGCAGGCCTATAAGCTTGGCTGGGGGCAGAGAAGCAGAGTCTGAGCAGCTACAGGAAGGATGGAGGGGTTCAGACAAGGTTTTCCAACTCCGTGCCTAAATGTCACTTTCACAGCGAAATAAGCCCAGTTTGGCCCTGTTCACTTTTGCTTAGCAGAGTCTGTATCTTCAAAACTAGACACTCTGCAGGCCTATAAGCTTGGCTGGGGGCAGAGAAGCAGAGTCTGAGCAGCTACAGGAAGGATGGAGGGGTTCAGACAAGGTTTTCCAACTCCGTGCCTAAATGTCACTTTCACAGCGAAATAAGCCCAGTTTGGCCCTGTTCACTTTTGCTTAGCAGAGTCTGTATCTTCAAAACTAGACACTCTGCAGGCCTATAAGCTTGGCTGGGGGCAGAGAAGCAGAGTCTGAGCAGCTACAGGAAGGATGGAGGGGTTCAGACAAGGTTTTCCAACTCCGTGCCTAAATGTCACTTTCACAGCGAAATAAGCCCAGTTTGGCCCTGTTCACTTTTGCTTAGCAGAGTCTGTATCTTCAAAACTAGACACTCTGCAGGCCTATAAGCTTGGCTGGGGGCAGAGAAGCAGAGTCTGAGCAGCTACAGGAAGGATGGAGGGGTTCAGACAAGGTTTTCCAACTCCGTGCCTAAATGTCACTTTCACAGCGAAATAAGCCCAGTTTGGCCCTGTTCACTTTTGCTTAGCAGAGTCTGTATCTTCAAAACTAGACACTCTGCAGGCCTATAAGCTTGGCTGGGGGCAGAGAAGCAGAGTCTGAGCAGCTACAGGAAGGATGGAGGGGTTCAGACAAGGTTTTCCAACTCCGTGCCTAAATGTCACTTTCACAGCGAAATAAGCCCAGTTTGGCCCTGTTCACTTTTGCTTAGCAGAGTCTGTATCTTCAAAACTAGACACTCTGCACGGCCTATAAGCTTGGCTGGGGGCAGAGAAGCAGAGTCTGAGCAGCTACAGGAAGGATGGAGGGGTTCAGACAAGGTTTTCCAACTCCGTGCCTAAATGTCACTTTCACAGCGAAATAAGCCCAGTTTGGCCCTGTTCACTTTTGCTTAGCAGAGTCTGTATCTTCAAAACTAGACACTCTGCA